>NW_026126111.1:0-220964 GCF_943737965.1 Phodopus roborovskii
CTTTTTTTCATATTCATTAAGGCATTATTAATGAAATCTCTCATTGATAGGAAACTTGATGCCTATACTTTTTAGTATAACTCTTCTGATAGAATCTGGTTCACAACTGGCTTTAGACAAATGAGAATACGACTCAATTTTATTAGTTAAAAGTTGAGATATACATATACTTTCAACCATATGAATATTATACCATTAAAATTTGAAGGGCACACTGAAATGTGGAAATTTTTTGGTCATCCTCCAAATTTCTGTGGTGTTTCATCTACAAATATAACAGAATGCTAAATACTGTTGATGTTGAGTATTCTTAAGGAATTATAGCTTATGATAGAAATTGACACTCCTTTAAATGCATCTAATAAACATCAAGTGAAATATCCTGCGAAAAATGACATTTGGGGCTAAGGTAGACAGACAGGAGGTGCAGGTAATAAAAACAATCAATCCATAATTAATATACAAGAAGATGTTAGAAATACTGTTATGGGAACAGTAAAACATACCAGAAAAATTCTGGATAAAAAAGTAGATAATGGATGATTTGAGATTTTTTTTTGAAATTTATTGTTACAGAAACAATGTATACTAGCAGAATATGTTCGGGAAATAGGAATTGATGTATGAAATATAAGTTCAATAATCATATTAAGCATTGGAAAACTTAAATACATCACTTTGCTATGATACCAACCTTTCATATGACAAACATATTATAATTAGAAATCATGTATTTTTAAAGGAACACTTGCTGAATGAATGCCATCAATATGTAACAATATACTTCTAATACAAAAATTTTGATGCTGTGAAAATGTTATGAAATTTTGTAATCATTCTTCAAGGTTTAAACTGTTTTCATATTTAAAACTTCATTAACACAATCGCCTATTACATGTTACATCATGCATTTGGAGATTTTGGCCTCATAAATGTTTATACTTTATTAACATCTCTAAATATGTCATTAACACCCATCAAGAATTGTGATATTACCTCATTCTGTTTTTGTCTCTGGCACACTGTTGAAAACTGTGATTTCTTTTGTAATTTTTGATAAGATAGATGTTTTTCTTTGTACACTAAGATCATTGATGAAACTGTTAATTTGCCTGTCAAGAGAAGGCCATGGATGTATTTTAAAGAAGTGTCCGAATGGCATGACACTAATGCAATTTCGCAAATGACTTAATGGGTCACATAAAGCATATTTCCTTTACTAAATACACAGAGCCATAGCATGGAGTTATGTCTTGCTTTACGGGCTGTGAAAAATATTTTGAATCAGCTAACAGATGAAGAGACTCTTGAAGGTTATGCAGATTATGTTATAAAAAGCCCTTAAATGCAAAATCTTCAGTGAGTGTTCAGGAAGGAAAATTTCAATCAAGGATATTTGTTTAAATTCATAACATTTGTGAGTTTCATGAGATTCCAGGAGAACTTTAGAAGGGAAAATTAGGATCTAACTCTAATTTTTCAAACCAAAATGAGGAAAATGCAAAGTCATTCAAGGCTCATGCTTATTTAAAAAAAATTAAAAACTACTGAACTCTGTTTTTCTGGTAGTAAAAAACAAAAAGGCTCAAAGGATCATCAGAACTGTATGAGCCTAGATAATGATGATCTTCTTTTCTAGCTTTGGACAGATCAATCTGCTGTTATATTTGTGGCTTTTTTAAAATTTCTTGACTACTTACAAAATATTTCTCAGTGTGGAACTGTGACCACCACTTTCATCTCCATAGAGACAAACAATTGTCAAAATGTCTTCAAGTACAAGCTGACTTTGTATACACCACTGATTTACACATTAATTTATGTAAGAGACATACTTAACTTTTTTCTATACATCCTCTTCTCTAATCCAATAGGTGCTATAGATAAAAAGGAGTTCAGATTACTTCTAATAACAGATTATATCAGAGTTCTGTGAGACATTGACATTATTAATAATATCACAGCTTTTTAACTGACAATGAAGCTGGCAGGGAATACTGAATCCCTAATAAATAACTGAAGGAGAAGTTTACTATAATTTGAATATGTTCCTCAAAAAGTATGTGTGAGAATCTTAATATTCACTGAAATAACATTAGTATGTGGTACCAAATATAGTTTTTAGGAGCTATATACCTCATGAGGTTATATGAATGGATAAATACTCATTACAAAATGGTAAGAGATATCTGGCATTAGGGAAATGACCAGAGATCTACAACTAACAATCTAAACAATAGTGAAGAGGCTAACTTTAAATGCCCTTCCCTAATAATGAGATTGATGACTACCTTATATGACATCCTAGACCATTCATATAGTAGGTGATGGAAGTAGAAACAGACACCCATAGCTAAACACTGAGCCAAACTCTGGAGGCATGTTGATGAATGGGGTCAAGATCAGGCTTGCAAAACCCATAGAAACTGGTGACATGAACAAGGGGGAACTCCAGGACTGCAGACTGATAGCTAGGAAATCAGCATAGGACTGACCAAGATTCCCTGAATGTGGTGTTAGTTGGAAGGACTGGGCAGTCTATGGGGCCTCTAGTAGTGGATGAGTATTTATCCCTAGTATACTAATGGACTTTGGGAGTCCATTCCACAAAGAGGAATTATACCTCAGCCTAGACACCTGGGAGTTGGGCCCTGCTCCAAATGATATGACAGACTTTGAAGAAGGCCTCCATGGAGAGCAGAAAGGGGATGGAATGAGGGTTGGTGGGGGGAATAGGGGAGGACGGGAGTGTGCGGGAACTGGGTTTGACAGGTAAAACAAGCTTATTAATATTTTAAATTAAAAATATATTTTAAAAGACTCCTATCTCAATTATCTGCAGTATTTTATTATATAAATATAGAATTAATTAAGTTAGATAAAAGTATTAAGAAATGGAGCTATTCATAACATATATCCTGAAAACATGGACACAGCTTTTGAATTGGGTTGTAGAGTACAGAATAGTTTAGAGTAGAAATATTTTAAAAGCATAGATTGTCATAAAAAGAACATTATAATAGCAGAATTCAGTGAGACTGCAAAAGAAAATAAATATATAGACAGTTTAAATCTTCATAGATAGTTCTACCATATTCTCAGAACACTTTCAGCAATAAAAGTGATAAAAGTCTTTTTGATAAACTCTCAGATAGAAATGAAGGATAAGGTATTTGAACCAGGAGTAGGGCTGTATTTGCTGTAAAATGGGTAAAGCTTTTTCTGGATTGTGTCTATACTAGAATTTAGGAAGATATGATCAAGGATGTCTAGCAGAGAAAACTGCTAAACAAAATAGTGAAGGAGGTATATGTTTTACATGCACACAGTAAATTGAGGTTAGAGAAATGATGGAAATATAGAAATGATAAAAGAGAAACTGGACTCAGTTATCGAAAGGATATTTCAGCTGCCCATATAGTTTATATGAAGAGGGAGTTTTCAGAAGAGACAACCAAAAGGAAGTAAACATTTGATAAGGGATGTGAAATAAACCAGATGGTATTTATCAAGACTATATTAGAATGATCCTGCAGGTTTGGAGATACGTTGATGATATCCCTTTCATCACAGGACTACAGTGGTCTGTAGGGATGACATATGTCAAAGGGGACTCATAGTACACTCTTGGAATATTGTATCACATGGCTCAGGGCCTCCTCTAGTTTCTATATCTTGCATTCTGGTGAAGCCTCATCTTGCCCCCAGTATACAGCTCAAAGAGGCTCAAGAGCAGTTTGGGCTTTGGAAATTCTTGTCTTCATGTGACTTTTCCATCTACAGATGCAGAAAATGCAAGATAGTATCCCAGAGACAGTTTGATTTGCATTTCCCTGAAGACTAAGTATGTTGAGTAGTTCCTTAAATGTCTTTCAGCCATTTGAGAATTCTGTTTAGATCTTTTTCCCATTTTAAATGGTATTATTTGGTACTTTGGTGTCTAGTATTTTGGTTCTTTATATATTTTGGAGAACAGCACTCTGTCCAATATGGAGTTGGTGAAAATCTTTTCCCATTCTGTAGGCTGCCATTTTATCTTATTTACTGTGTCTTTTGCCTTACAGAAGATAATCAGTTTTAGGAGGTCCCATTTATTGTTGTTATCAGTGTCTGTTCTATTGGGATTTTATGTAGGAAACGGTCTCCTAGGTCAATGCATTTAAGGCTACCTCCCAAGTTTTCTACTATCAGGTTCAGTGTAACTGGACTTATGTTGAGATCTTTAATTCCTTTTGACCTGAGTTTTGTTGATGGTGATATATATGGATCTATTTGCGTTATTCTGTGTGTTGACATCCAGTTTTGCCAGCATGATTTTTTCAAGATTGTACAGTTTTTTTTCCATTGTACAGTTTTGGCTTCTTTGTCAAAAAGACAGGTGTTAATAAGTGTGTGGATTAATGTCAGGTGCTTCAATTTGATTCCACTGATCTACATGTCTTTTATTATGCCAACACCAAGCTGTTTTGTTACTGTCGCTCTATAGTACAGCTTGAAGTCAAGGATGATGGTGTCTCTGGAATTTCCTTTCTTGTATAGGATTGTTTTAGCTATTCTCATTTTATTTGTTTGTTTGTTTGTTTTTCCATATGAAGTTGACTCTTGTTCTTTCAAGGTCTATGAAGGCTAGGATTAAGCAAAGGGCATTTACATTGAGTAGTTGCAATAATGTCCACAGATTTCAGTTAACCATGCTTAGAGACAAGCTAAGACTCCTTCTGCTAGGCAATCAATCTTGTTGGGGTCTGCCTTAACTTATATGTTTCAAAATACCCATTTTACCCCAATAATAACTATAAATATTATATATAATTATAAGCATCATAATGACAGTTGATAATTTTGTAACTAAAAACTCTGAATGAAGTACTCTAAAATATTCAAGAAGGATTACATAGTATTTCAGTAAAGAAATAAGCCAGAAGAAATAAGCTCTGAAGAATAGGTGAAACCAAATAATTTTGTGCTTCTTATTTAAACATTTTGAGAATTGTATGAAAATCACAAGATTCAAATGTTCTTTCCAGCTGCATTCCTTCTGAACCATGTGCTCTTATGCATAGATTTGCTGTTTCCATCTGTGAAAAGAGGATACTAAAACTGGCTCTGTCTCTTCTGGGCTTTTCTTTGGCTTGTACGATGTTGCTAAATATAAAGGCATTTTAAAATTTGTTCAGCAGTACAAGTCTAAGTAATTATTGGGAATATTACAGGTCCTAAAAAGCCTGCTGTAGAATCTGAACAATAAGCTTCTCAAATGTCTCAGCTAAAAGTCACTGCAACAGGGGAAATTGGTTTTAGAATTCATAATACAACTAGAAAGGACACATATTCTCATCTTACTGTGTGGAAGAAAGATATTGGTGCCAATTGTCAGGTGAGTTTGGGCTTTGTTCTTTGTTCTTAAAAATAAAGTGTCCTGAACTCCATATATTACATTGTCCACAATGAGTTGAAAACATTTAGAGCTGTAATGAACATTTGGGCCCCTCTTTGTAGATGTTTTCTCTAATATGTTGAGCTGAAGACCTTTAAATATATATATATTTACTATCTCCTCAGTACAGGAAAACAGAAAAAAGGGCCAGCAAGCTTATTGATGATTTCTTATTAATGATCAATGCTACTAAAGTTAACAACATGGAAAAATAGAAAAATATCCAGAATGACAGTAAAACAGTAAAGGAAAACAGTAAATGAACAATTTTATATTTTATATCCATAAGTAGTGCCCCACTGATCACTTACAATATGTATATAAATTTATCTGTTCTTGAACATTTGGATGTTTCTAGTTTGGGATCAAATATTATGAAACTTCTATAAACATGCTTATACTATATATGGATAAGATTTTATTTTTCATTGATCAATATGTTGAAGAAAGACTTAACGGGTCTAATGGAAATGTCCATTTGATTTCATCCATTTTCTAGTGGCTTGCTTGTATTCTTTTACATTTTGGCAATAATGGTGGAGAGTTCCAATGGCTCTGAGTCTTAATAAGCTTCAGCATTGTCTTTTTAATAGGTGATATCTCATCATATCCTTAAAATATATGACCTTAATAACTAGTTATATTTACCAAAAATTCATATGCTTATGTCACAGTCAAGTACTTGTGTGATTTGCCTATTTTATAAATTGTCTTTTTCTATTTCTAAACTTTCAGAATCCTGAATACTTTTGAAATCAAAAAGAAAAAAAACACAAATAAAAGAAAAATAACAAATGAAAAAGATACATTATAGAAAGTTACTTTGGTAGAATATCTGATTAACTTAAATTTAACCCAATTGACTATTTATATTGAACATGTACATGTATGTGTAATATATATGCACATATATACTTTATATTATTAAATGCTTAAATAATCTGCATATAAATTTGCTTATTATATACTCAAAGGAAAAAGCTATATATCCACTTATCCATATAATATATAATTAGTGAGAAGTGCCTGCCTGAAATATTTTATGAGATTTATAGAGATGGAGTGGTCCTTATATAAATATGTTTTATTTTCTGAATAGTCAGGAAGATATAGACTAAATCATATTAAAATGAAGGATCCATTTGTTGGATGAGGGAGGGTATATTTCTAAGGAATTTCTATTTGTATTCACTTGTGTTTGCTTTATTTCAGTTATTCACAAAGTGCTATTATACTTTTGCATCAAAAGAAAAATAAAAGTAAATTAAAAAGACAGTTGTCATATACTTTTGACTCTACTAGATCTAATAAAACATTAAACCCTTTAGATAGAATAATATAATGTAGATAATGACAGTTTGCTAAGGATTCTTTGAGATGTAATGAAATTAATTTCCATTTGTCTCTGCATTTTATAGTAAGTGAATATCATGCATATATTTAAATTTATGAAAATGGAAATTAGGACGTCCATTTCAGAATAAAATACATAAATAATTACATAACAGTTGAGTTCCTGTTGTTTGTATATATGTAAATTTTCTTTGAAGTATACAAACATATTTATACACAAAAAGAGAGAAACTGAAAAACTGAAAGTACACTTACCCAATTTACTGCCTGAATCCTTGATTTCCCCTGTATATTTTTGTCTGCTTCTTGCTTTTTTATAGTCTCATGGCTATATTCATACTTTTGCCACAGAAACTAAATAGATAATCAAAATACCAAACTATTATTTCCTATGACATAAAGATTTTAAAGAGAAGAATTTATAGTTAATTACATATCATCATTTTTTCACTTATTTATTGTGAAAACTAATGAGTTGTTATGACATTTCATACATGTATACAATGTACTCTGATCATCTTCAATCCATTATTTAAGTAGTAGAATTTGGAATCTGTGAGTAATTGTGATTTAATTTATGAAATGATACACTAATGATAAAAAATGCTTTTACAGAATCATTGAGGTAACATTGACAAAATGTTTGATACTCTTACTCATGTAACAAAAGACAAAAATAAAAATAATACTGCAGCTACTTCACAGGAACATTTGAAGCAGTGCAGCTGAATGCTGCAGGAGTTTCTCATAGATATTAAATAGTATAAAACTTTTAATGACCTTATACAGAAGGGAACAAACCATATAGCATTTATGCCTCTATCTCTACTGAGCTTCCATCAACAAAGAGGGAATTCATTTAATTTTAAAAGGACACCAGGAGACTCTTGTCAGTCACCACTTAAGACTACAGATATTTCAGCCATTTCCTAATGGAGAATCTTGTAGGTCACAGATGCAGGCTTAGTGATTATGATACCACTGCATTTTTCTGAATAATATGCATCCATACTATTTCTCCTTGTTTCTGGCTTTTTCTGTTCACAGCCATTTTCACATCCCATCAATTTGATTCAATGAAGTAGCCAAGCAGCTACATCTAGAAACTATGTAGACCTAGATCCCAAAACCATTCACAAAGCTGTATTTCTCACTCCCATCTGCTGCAGGAAGTGCCTGGACAGCCCATCATTGAACAATACAAGGATTAATAATGTATAACTAAATGAATTATGATAAATTAGTTTTAATGAAGGAAGCTGGTAGGTTAGAGACACCAAGCATATTCCTGCACATCTATGAGATTTAAAGAGAAAGGCCTGTGACTTCAGAAAGGCACAGGAGGGACAGAGAAGTTAAGAGAGACTATGTAAGTTACAGAAATTCTGAATTTTGGGTTTGTAAAAGAAACAAAATTTCATACCGCCAGAGAAACTAGGATACAAGGAGGATTCTAAGAGATTCAAATAAGGTCCATCACAGAAGAGGAAAGGAGCACGATCTCCTGAGCATATTGGGAGTGGGGGGTTGGGAATGAGTGGAGAGGAGCTAGGAGAAAGAGCTGGGGAGGAGAGACAGACACATGGGACTAGGAAGATTGAGTCAATGGAGGAATAGATGAAAGAGAGAGATAGAGAGAGAGAACATAAAAGAGGGTGCTATTATTGGTTTCAAGAGAAAACTGAACCTCTTAGAAGAGAAAATGGGAGGTACCCTTGAAGAAATTGGTATAGAAGACTGCTTCCTGAACATAACTCCAATAGCACAGACACTGAGATTGACAATTAACAAATAACCTCTTGAAACTGAGAAGCTTCTGTAAGGCAAAGGACACAGTCGACAAGACCAAACAGCAGCCCACAGACTGGAAAAGATTTTCACCAATCCTACATCTGAAAAGGGGCTGATCTCCAAAATATACAAAGAACTCAACAAACTAGTCAACAAAACACCAAATAACCCTATTAAAATGGAGTAGAGAACTGAGGAGAGAATTCTCAATAGAGGAAATCAAAACGCTGAAAGACACTTAAGAAAGTGCTCAACATCCTTAGCTATCAGGGAAATGCAAATCAAAACAACTTTGACATACCATCTTACTCCTGCCAGAATGGCTAAAATTATGCTAGAGAGGATGTATAGAAAGGGGAACACTCCTCCACTGCTGGTGGGAGTGCAAATTGTACAGCCAATTTTGAGATCCGTATGGCGGTTCCTTAGGAAAATGGGAATCAGTTTACCACAGGACCCTGCAATCCCCCTCTTAGGCATACACCCAAATAATCCACATCCATGCAACAAAGACAACAAAGATGTGCTCAATTATGTTCTTAGCAACATTATTTGTAATAGCAAGAACCTGGAAGCAACCTAGATGCCCCTCAACTGAAGAATGGATAAGAAGATGTGGCACATCTACACAATTGAATACTACTCTGCACAAAAAAAAAAAAAAAAAAAAAAAAAATGGAATCTTGAAATTCACAGGCAAGTGCATGACACTTAAAGAAACCATCCTGAATGAGATAACCCAGTCACAAAAAGAGGAACATGGTAGGTACTCGCTCATGAATGAATTTCAAACCTAGAACCAAGGATCACCGGCCTATAATTCACACTGCCAGAGGAAGTAGGATACAAGGTGGATTCTAAGAGATGCATATAAGGTCCCTCACAGAAGGGGGAAGGGACAATTTCTCCAGAGCACATGGTTGAGGAGAAGGCTTTTTCTTTTTTTCTTTTTTTTTTTTTTTAAGATATGAAGAATAAAACAGCCAGAGGCATTTGGAAGAATCCAGACAGAACCAGCCCAGCAGACTGATCCAAGCCATGAAACAAGAATGAGGGAGGTAGAGAGTGAGAAAAGAAGAGAAGGAAGAGGAGAAAGGAAAATAGAAGAAGAGAGATCCAGGTATGGAGCCAGAAGCAGAATCATGAGAAGAACCAATAGAAATGGCTGGGTTTTATATAGGAAAATATAATCTTTGGGAAGTGAAGCTAAGCTTGGGAGTTGCAGAGTTTTAGAGGAGGGGGAGGGGTGAGAAGAGGTGAGAAAGGCTGGACTTGGTAATAGTTTCTTGCGATTCTGAGTGATATAAGAGGACCTGGAGACCAATGTCTGCTTGGATATATTAAATAGGTACCTCATTTAGACAAATTTCCTGGGATTATTTGGGACATAACAATTTGGCAACTAAATATGTACATACATTGATACGTTATATTATAACATATATAGGTACAATTACTTTATCTCAGTTAAAAAGGTAATCATGTGTATATATGATATAACACCATATATATATATATATATATACACACACACATATATATGTATATATATATATATATATATATATATATATATATATATATATATATGGTGTCAATTGCCAAATGAACAACAAAGCCTCAAAATTATAAAATATTCATTAACAAAAATGAGAATGTTAAGAAATCAATTTTTATATTTTGTACACTTTAAGGAAAGACTTGTTAGACTGTCAGAAGGAATGCTCAATCTCTGATGAGATTTATATTTCTGAAGGAAAAGATATTCAGGTGGGAGAATTATAGCATACCTCTAACATAAGACCTTCTGTGAAATTACTTAAATATCACATTCATCTGATACAGCTATGCACATGTCTATAATTGATTTATTAATAAAAACTGAGCTGTAATATTTTTGAAGTGAGCAAAATTTTTATATTTGTTCATCAGGATAATATAGTCTATGTATATAAGGTATAACAAAAAGAAGACATTAGTTATCTGAGAATTTGTACAATATATATTGTTCATATTCACAACTCCCTCATTCTTCCCAGATCAACAGTCTCCAACTTGCACCTTCATTTTTTAATCCATTAAGTACAATTACTGCTGTTCACATACTCTTAAGTGTGTGGCCTTCCATTGAATATTGGTCAATCCACCTTAAATTTTCTAACCCTGAGGTACTCAGAATCTATCTTCTGCAACAAGGTCAATGTTTTACAAGTCAGTCATTGTTGTAGCCCTTCGAATTCTTAGCTAAATAAGACCAGTGGTTTCTTTTCTCCTCTACTAGCATGCATAGTATCTTCTAACATTATGAAAACAAGGCAGTATAGATGAAACATTCATGTGAATACCAATTTGATGTCTCCATGACCAGTGACTTGATATGTGGCTCTTTAGCAATAGAACTTAATGTAAAATTTTTGAGATTAACCAGTATGATTGGGAATAGAGTTTAATGTTTGGGGGCCTATTGGTTCTCACTGACCAATAACTCCAAAAATAAAATAAAATAAACTACTTCTTACTGGGTTTACTATTATCCTGTAGTATCTATTAGAGTTATTATCCTAAAAAATCATTTTCATGAATCAGAAAATATATGTTCTTGAAATTCTTTTCAATAAGACACATGAAAGACTCCAAGTATTTCAACCAGGATATTGTGATTTTAAGGAAGACATTAAGCTGCATCCATAGCATTTTGCCTGAGTTGTAAATTCTTCAATTGCAAATGAGGTCAAACCCCTTGTACTCCTGATGCATTTGTTCAATTCTCTAGTAAACAGATGAGACCCATTACATTCTGATTTTCCACAGATTTATTGTATCCTATAATTAATTTGGTACACGTTTCAGCCTCCAACATTTTATTAAATTTGTCCTATCATAAAAATAAGACTTTATACAGTGATAAATAAGTATTTAACTGTTCACATATTAACCCAATATTTACTTCTATGTTAGCATATACTTGAAGTATATTTGTAATATTTTGCACATGTGCTCACCTCTTTTAGTGAAAATAATATTTTGAATGACTAACGTTTCTATTAATCCTCTACCATCATTTTATAATGACTTTTACTTCTAAATAGGTTTGTGAAAGATATAGTTATTCTTAGAATGATAAAAATTCTTTGCTCAAAAATGAAAAAGAAGAGAATTCTTTGCTCTATCCAAATATGTCATCAAATGAAGTTCTAGGATTTTAGAATGTGCATCTCTGCAAAAACCAAAACAAAAACATTTTTTTCTTTTGCCCAGTAGGAAATGGTAATGTCTGCCAGCCAAACATTTCTCCTTGCTGAGTGCTGAACTCTCACATTCATTACACGATTTGTTACTGTATCCCAGAATCCAGGCTAAAGAAATGTTGGTCATCTTATGTGATGGAACCCACTGATAGGGCCTCCCATAATGAGAGTTTAGCTGGAGGGAAGTTGGCAGGTTTTGAGAATTTGATTAGTGTTACTCTATGCTTTCTTAACAATTAGAGTCATACTACAAAGCTCATAGGAAAGAAAAGCCTGCCTATTAGGATATGAGTTATATAAGAATTCTCTTAGGCAAGATACCTAGATGGACAATCTTTTACAATTTCTGAAAATGCTGAAGTCATGGGTGCTGCACTTTAATAAAATATTAAGCTATTAGAAATGTGTCAGCAGAGAAAAAATCCTATAGTGGAAAAGTCTTCCTAACTCTAACATTTTTAGTGCATTTGATTTTCAAAGAAATTAGATTTTCCAGAAAATTTTCCTACTTTGACTCTCCAAGTGCAAGTAATACTACTAAATAAGGGTGCAGATCATTATTTCAGATTAGACAGGCCTTATTATCTGTTGCTTATTGCATTTAATTTAAGAAAAAATTGTGACTATAAAGGTCTGACTCAGATGGGGTCCCAGTGCTTAGAGAAGTGGTCATAATCTTGCATCCATAATCAGAAGCTATTTTCAATTCACAACACTTCCATTTCACCAAAGAAAAATAAAATAGTTTTTTTTTTTTTTTTTTTTTTTTTTTTTTTTTTGCAAGGGAGCGTCACTGGGTATAAAAACCTCACTGAAGAGAAGACATGCCCGACACAGATTGAACTTAATGGTATTTTGAGGAATTTGTTTGTTTGCTTTCCTTATAGGACTTTTGCTTATATATTACAGTTTTATTTTGTGTTTTTATTAGGTTTCTTTCTATCTCTGTGTTCACATGTGTTCCTTGTACTTTTTCTCTGGCTCATTTTATTTCTGTTTGTTTTGCCCTGTTATGGTTTTATTTTGTATTAATATTATTATTTTAAGATGTCTGTTTGTTTTTAATGGGAGAGAACAAGGGACACTGTGTATTTGGCTTGGTGAGGAGGTAGAGAAGGTCTGTGAAGAGTTAAGGGAGGAGCATCCATAATTAGAATATATTGTATGAAATAAAAATATTTTTCAAATTAAAAAAATCAGTGATGAAGTAGTTACAATTCTGGAGAATCCAAATTTCTTTATAGTCACTGAAGTTACCACTAACCAAAACAAAAGTTCAATAAGCACGTCAAGAGGAAAATATTCTTTATAAGGAAAGGAAAGAAAAAGAAAATTAATATTTTAGGCAGAATGCCCATGTGCTCTGTGTGTGTGTGTGTGTGTGTGTGTGTGTGTGTGTGTGTGTGTGTTCCTGGGTCTGTCTAAACTAAATGGAACTGTTTATTATTGATAAACTGAATCTCAATGAGTTAAGAAGCAAGTGTCACTGTTGGAAAGAGAATGACTAGCATAGCAACATATATTTGAATATTTGATCTGTTTGATCAAACATATTCAACATATGTTTGAATATTTTATAGAATAGTTTGTGATGGAGTAGAATATGTTACAGGGAGCTAGCTTTTAGTTTTCAGAAGACTCATGTGATTTTCAGTTCTCCCAAGCACCACATTTTGTGGTTTGTGGATCTAGATAAAGGCTCTCAAATGTCCATGGTACTACCACTGTAGACTCTAAACTTCTGAAACTATAAGCCGAATTAATCCATTGGTTTTGGTGTTTTATCACAGGTAGAGAAAAAAAAAAAAGATAGACATTGGTACCAGGAGTTAGGCATGATTGTGATACGTCTGACTGTACTGTTTTGGGGAGAAATTTCAAAGACCTTGGGTATTTTGAATAGGAGAGCAGTTGAATGCTGTAAATGTGAATTACTGAAGCTGTCAGAGTAGAAGCTTAGAAGACAGTAGTGCTAATAAAGTTCAGAGGGGAACGATATTGGCAACTGTGATATGCTCATTCTTGTGGTATTTTGTCAAAGAGTGTGGCAAACAGCAAAGTCTTTGGCCTTTGCCCCAAGAATTTACCTGAGGCTAAATTGAAAAGTAATTCTTTGGCAGAAGTTACCTCAAGGCAGTCTAATGTTGTTTCCTTACTTTATCTATTAGATTTGCCGTACATTAATCCCACCGTGTTCTATTTTATGGTATCCCTGCATAAGAGAGATTGATAAGACATCATGTAGAGTTTTAAGAGAAAAACAGAATTAGGGAAATTTAATATTAGAGTTGGAATTTGTACTGGCAGAGATAAGAAGCCTAAAACTATACCTGATAAGAAGTAGAATAAAGGGAGGTTTGCCTCAAGTGAAGATCCCACACACCCACATAAGCTTCCAACTTGAAAGAATAAAATGCCTAGACAATTTTATGCCCTTAAATAACCATGACAAATCAAAGTGGCTACTAATGTGATTCAAGGGTGCCAAGGTTCACTCTGATTTGGTAATCAAACTTGGTAGTGTTGCACAGGTGATTCTGGTTTTAGAGGCATGAAGAATACATGAATAAAGGGGTTGTGGAATCTTTCTCAATTGTGGGAGAAGAATTACTGCATGAGGGCAATGACAGTTCATTAGATAAAGCCATGAAAAGGAAACCTATATTACATTGCACATGGCAAGATGTTATATGTACCAGAGCCATGGTATATCAGAAAAAGTTATATGCATGAAAGGAGTGGAACAATCTCAATAGAGAGAAATATACTGTGAAAAGAAAACTTGGAAATCTTGAGCCATCTAAGCCCTTTGACATCTTACATGGAACTATAGGACTTGGGGTTTATGGTACTGGGTTGAAGTCTTGCTGCGGTGAAGTATTTCTTCATTATGACCAATTTCTCTATTTTGAATTCCATGCCATTGCATGCAGTTAGTATTCATTTTTTTATTTCTATAGGACTTATAATTAAGAGATTTTATCTTGTATATCAAAAAAAAAAAAGCCTTTGTAGCTTGAACTTTTAAACAGTATTGATACTAAAAGACTGTGGAAAACTTTTTTAAATTTATTTATTTATTTTATATAACCAAGTCCATTTAAATGAAAACAAACATTTATAGACAATATATGGGAATTTGGGCGTCGTTCTTTCCAAACTAGTAAGGGGCGCTGTCATTGGGGATTCTAAGAAGATGCAGAAATCCTGGCTGTAGTCTGTGAGGCTGTTTTGTCCAGCTGTTTTGAATGTAGGATCACTGGGTACTCTGTTTCAGGTGGTCTGGTTCAACTTTTAAAGTTGAACTAAATTCACTTTGCATTATGACAAGCCTATGGTGACCTATGCGGTTATTTGAATGAGAATGGAACTTGTAGGCTTATATATTTCAATACTGGCTCCCAGTTTGTGGAACTATTTAGGAAGATTTAAGTAGCATGGCTGGAGGAGGTGTGTTATTGGGGGCAGGCCTTGAGGATTCAAAAGTCTTATGCAATTCCCTACTTTCCTTCATTTTGCCTCATATATGTGAACTTTCACTAATATTCCCCTCAGCCATTAAGAACTCTAACACTCTGAAACCATAAGCCAAATTAAACACCTCATTTATACATTTCTTTGGACATGGTTATTTGTCAGTGCAACAGGAAATTAACTGAGACAGCAAGTAAATGAACAAAGACTTAGGAGGTGGGAAGGGATATAGGGAAGATGAAAGAACAAATTTCAGAGACGAAAAGGAATATGGTACTTTCAATAAAGTGAAAGACATTATATACATCAGCTTCATGTTATATGTTAGTTTAAATAGATATCAACCTGGTGACAGAGGCAGAGACCAGATCATGAAAGAGCTTTAAAGGCAATTGGTGAGTTGTTATCTTACTCAAAGTGTAATGGGAAATCATGAAAAGTTTGAGCAGGAATGAGGAATGTTTTATTAAATACATTCTGTTTCTAGTGTGGTTAATAAATTTGAGGTTCCTAAAATGGAAGTAGGGAGAATATTTTGGAAGTATTATTGTCCTTGAATAGACTTATTTTGAGCAACTTTTTAAAATCCAGTAGCAAATTTTCTTATTCAGCAGCTCTGGAGGAATGAGCAATAGATCAAGGCAAAAGGGAAAATAAAATGCTTTTAATAATAGCTAAAATGATATGACAATGACAGTTATTATTTTATATAATACTTTAAGTTTATAAATAGCCTTCAAAACTATTATCTAATGTAATTTTCATAATATTATTTTAAAATAGGATCATGAGTTATGAGTAGAAGTCATACAAGTAAAGGTACTGAATTTTTATAGAAATTTTATAAACGTTCAGAAACGTAATTAAGAACATTGAAATGTAGGCCGAAGTATCTGTCCTCCTAGCCACTCCCATGTAACTCATTCAGAGACTTAGTATTATTTGTAAATGTTTGGCAGATAGCTCATGATTGTTACTAACTAGATCTTTCAACTTAAGTTAGCCTATTTCTATTAACCTATGTACTGACCCATGGCTAGTGTCTTTATCTGTCCTCCAGTATGTCTTGTTCCCTCTGAGTTTCCTGGCAACTCCTCTGACTCTACCCTTCCTCTTTCCATAATTATCCTAGTCTAGTTCTCCTGGCTAACATTTTGTTCAGCTATTTGGCAGTCAGCCTTTTTATTAAACCAATCATAGAGACATACATTCACACAGTGTATCAGAATATCCCACAGCAAAGTATCTAAGATTTAATAGTACTTTCAGGTTTACATATTCCTGGACCACAGTTTCATGGAATCAGAAAGTAAGAATGAGATTATTTGGCTAGAGCCAAAGAACTGTATTATTAAGTGTTCAGCAGACAGCATGCTTGTATTTGCAACTCTCCCATTTGTTCTTTGGGTACCATAAGAGTCATGTTACTCAAGGTAGCATCTGATGCACATGTTATTAGTGTACTTTACAGATGAAAATCTCTAGATTTAGAAAACTCCAATATGTTAACTTCCCAGCACTTTGCACTGCCAGAAGTCATATTATTTATTATTCTGTACAGCAAGGTAGAATGGGAATTTACCTTTTGTCTTTGAGCTTTCAACTCTCTCTATTTACCTTTCTTTGCTTCTTATGCCATAGCTGTCTGTGTGGGTGAGTGTCTGCCCTCTGGTGTTACTCTCTTTCTCTTTTTCTTGATCCTGCTTTTCCTCTTTTTTTTATTTAATTTTATATAACAAAGTCCAATTAAATGAAAACAAACATTTATACACAATATTTGGGAATTTGGGCGTCGTTCTTTCCAAACTACTTCCTGCTGGTAAGGGGCGCTGTCTTGGGGGATTCGAAGAAGATTCAGATATCCTAGCTGTAGTCTGTAGGGCTGTTTTGTCCAGCTGTTTGGAATGTAGGATCAGCTTGTACTCTGTTTCGGGCGGTCTGGTGTGATCAAACCACATTAGTCTGTAAGGAATCCACATCTTTTCATTTTCTGCTTTTCCTCTTGAGCTTAGATTTCTTCTCCTATTTATTCTTTCCTGCTTGAGAGACCCACCAACCATTCATCTCTTTATTAGACCAATAAGTTGTTTTAGACAGGCAAAGCAACACAACATCACAGAGTTAAACAAATGCAATACAAAAGAATAAACACATCTTTGCAATATTAAACCAACACTTCACAGCATAAATGAACACATCTCAAGCTAATATTTCACAATAATATCTGAGGGCATATTTTTCTATTTTAACTTTAGGTGTATTGGAATTTTACATATTTTTCTCTGTGATACATGAGTGTCTGGTGCCCACAGAAGACAGAATATGGTGGTGTCTCTCTTGGAACTAGAGTCACAGTGTGACCATCAGAGTGAGTACTGAGAAGCTACATAATATTTGTAGTATCTGAGCAAGCTACATAATATTTGTAGTATCTGAGCAAGCTTCAAAGTACACACATACACACACTCACAATAAACAGATAGGTCGGAATAAAGGAACAGATACAACATGTTGCGGTTCATAACGACAAAGCCATAACTATTAGTTTAGACTGAAACACCTACTTATCAGGCATTGGTCTGGATATTACATAATTTTATATAGGGTAGTATATAAATCACATCTTTTCACTTCTGCCTCAAAGAGTGTGCTCACAAAGGCTATGGTTGGATTGTCTAGACTATTTATTTATTTGTTATTTTGGAATTTTAGAAATATTTATTCTTCTTTATGCTCTCTTTATTTATATTGTAGAGATCTTTGCTGACTTCAATTAGATTTATTCCTACATATTTTGGGTTTTTTAAATTTATTTTATATAACCAAGTAAATATAGACTATTTAATCAGATGAGATAACAGAGATTGCTACATTAGTAAGAAACAATTCATTACAGTAGTTGCAAAACAATCATGTGGTCAGGTTGTGGGCATTTTCAGTAAGAAATCTGTGAGTTCTGTGGTATAGTTTAGTTAAATTGATTCATTTCTCTGGACAAATTAACAAATCAAAGTCATAATTTTACAGAATCTCTTCTTTTAAAGTTCTTACACATGGCTTTTTTGTGATGAGTACTTTATTCTTATTGTCCCAAAGTAGCAAAAATTGTTTTCCCATTCTTTTATCTAATTTTTAGTTGGAATAATAGGAGCTGTGAGATAACATGTTAAGCAGATGAAATGTGTATGTTTTGGGGCATGGCTGAACTAAGATCTATACAGTGGGATGTGAAGTTCTTTGGGCCAATGCTGAGTAGTGGTATATTTAGGCTATATTGTAGATATAGTTTTAACTTTTTGAAGGCTCTTCATACTCATTTACAGAAAGGCTTTTCCAATTTGTAATCTATCAACAGTTAAGAAGGCATTTCTCTCTCCTAAATATTTCCTAGCATCTTTATAGTCAGAGGATTTGTTTATGGTTTTCACTTTGACTGGGATACGGTGAAATCTCAAAGATATTTTCTTCTATATTTTCCTAGTTGTTAAGATTGCATGGTGTCTCCCATTTACTGGATATTTATTTCCTGTGTTTTTTAATTGTCTTCATATTCTTTTCATATTTGGCCTAGGAGATCTACAGATCCAGATGTTCTGTCTTCTGCTTGATTCGTTCTATGTGTGGGACTTTGAGTTTTCTAGTAAGGCTATTGTATTTTTCAATTCCATCTTAATTTCAGCTTAAGTACTCTCCACTGCTTGTATCTCTTTATCGAGTTATATTTTCAAAGCTGGGATTGTATTCAATTCCACCAACATTAAATTTATGCTTTCTTAAGAATCATTCAAGCATGTGTTTTTTTTTTAATTTTTTAATTTCATTGAGCTGTTCCTTTGTGTCTTTTTTAAAATCCCCAAGTTTTTTGCTGGAACAAATAATTGTTCTTTGAAATTCTGAATTCTGGAATTCATCTAGGTGTTTCTCAATGTCAAACATTTCTACAGGAACAATAGGTTTTTAGTTCCTTGATCTTTCTCATTGAGATCAAGACATATGGAATTCTTATTGACTCTGTGTCAGATATGGGCACAACAGGTTGGAGCATGGCACAAGATATATGGGCAGGGCTAAGCTTAGAATTTGGAAATGGCTTTGGTAGAAAGAAGTTTGGTAAACAGAGGACACTGGGCTAGTGTACGAGATGGGCCTCTTGTTCCAACCTTGAAATGTGGGGTGAATATCAAAGGGATGAGGAGGATGCCTTGAAGGGTGGATTAGATGGTCTTACATGGATATAATCTGATGAATGATTTTCAGGATCAGCTGGGTTGGAAAATTGGAATATTTTTTTGATGGGAGATGTCATTCTGTATATGTTTCTCATACTGGTTAATGAATAAAGCACTGTTAGCCAATAGGAAAGGAAGATAGGAGGGACTAGGAGACAAGGAGGAAAGAGGAAGTGGTAAGGAGGAGTCAAGATGGAGAGTCTGGAGAAATCAGACTGCTGGCCAGCTCCCTGATAAGAGAAATACATAGAACAGCAGAAATGGGTTAATACTTAAGACAGAACTAGCCAATAAGAACCTAGTACATGGCCAACAGAATTATATCTAATACAGAGTCTCTCTGTGTTAAATGGGGCTGGAGCAGTGGCAGGACAAGATCAGGTGGTGGGCAGAAAACCGTACTCCTTACACTTTTTCTTTAGTTATTGCTGTGCACACACATACATATGAGTAAATAATCAAATAAAACATGCTGTTCCTATTAGTATTGTATAAAATTTCAGGCATGACCACTTGGTACTGGGTAACCAATTATGGAACTCATCCCTGGGGAAGCCTTAAAAGTAACTTCTCAACACATTTCCAAGAAAATGAAAGTTCAGGAATAAAAAGTGTAAGTGGGAATAAAAGTCAAGGTCATAAATAAACTGGCTTAAATGGTTGAGTGGAGACTGTGTATCATCAATTACAACAACAACAAAAGTCTTCATAATATACACTGGAAAATGATGGTGAGTAGGGTAAAAAAGTGTTTATTTGTTTATGGATTTGGATAAACATATTTTCCACTTAGTGCCTTTAATAAGAATGTTTGAAATAGAATTACACAACGATATTTATGAAAGGATTTAAACTTTCTTAGGGATGAGCTCTCTTATTGGTTGTCCATTGCAGAGTACTCAGCCTTGAAACAGAATAGACAAAATCAAAAAGACCCAGATGGTTGTATTTATACAAAGACTATATGCATATATAGTCACACACATAAATGAACACACACAAACAAGTGCATAACAATCATAATCAAAGAAAAAAGGTATCAGCCTGTGGACTGGCTTGATCTAGATCCTGTGTAGGCAACATCAATTGCTGTGAGTTAATATGTACAACAACCATGCCAAGTCCATAATACAGCAATTCACAGCTTTCTTCCCCATTCTATGGTGCTTATATTCTTTCTACCTCCTATTCTGTGATATTCCTCAAGTCTTAAACTGAGATAGACAGATATAGATGATACACTGATAGTTATGCACTCACAATCACATATTTGCAATACTTTGACCATATAATTGTATAAGTTAATCACTACATATTACAGAACAAGTTTCTCTGACGAAAGTAGAAAGCAACACAAATCTATGAGTTTTTACAAATATTTAGAAGGCAGTTTGATAGTATGGCCATTTAGTGAAACTGTACGTAGGTTTATGTATGTATGCGTCAGTGTGTGTGTGTGTGTGTGTGTGTGTGTGTGTGTGTGTGTGTTATGTGCTGATTAGTAGAGAACAGAGGTCAACAATGTTTATGGATTCATGTATATCAAACCAACTTTTTATACCTAAGATGAATCTAATTTGTTTATAGTAAATGTTCTTTTAACATATAGTTGAGTTCAGATTAGAAGTATGTTGTTTTGAAGTTCTTACATACATCTTCAAGTCTGTAGTTTTCTCTTTTTGTTGCGATTACATCAGGATTTGGTATTCGGACAATGCAGGCTTTGTAGAATATGTTTGAGAAAAATTTATTCGTCTGTATTTTGGAATATTTTACTTGGAGTTGGTGACAATATTTTAAGTTTTTTTTTAGAACTCTATAGTGAAATAGTAAAGACATAACAATGGCATGTTACTTTTCAAAGGATTATTTTTTAATAAGATTATATATAGCCCAGGATGGCCACAAATTTACTATATAACAGAGATTAACCATGAGTTGCTGGCAATCTTGTTTCTTTCCAATACTTCAATTATAATCCTATTAAAGTAAAGATTTTCTATTTGTAATGTGGTTATATTTTGAATGTGAAATATCCCACAGAGATTTGTATGCTTAATCACTAGGTTTTCAGATGGAAGGGCTATATTGGAATGTTGAAATGCTTTGGAGCACAGTCTCCATGCAAAGATACCTAACTGGGGGTAGTCCTTTGCAGATTATACCCTTGGCTTCTGTGCTAGTTAGTTTTTGTTTTCACCTTGACACAAGCTAGAGTCATATGGCAAGAGGGAATCTCAACTGAGAAAATACATCCATCAGAAGAATCTATAGTCAAGGATTTGGGGGTTATTCATAATCAATGACTGATGTAGGAGGGCCCAACCAATCATATACAGTGCTGACTTTGGGTTACATCAAATTTATGCTGAGAAATCCAGTAGGGAGAAAGCCAGTGTGTAGCATTCTTCCATGGCTTCTCCTTCAGTTCCTGTTTCCACATTCGTTCTTTGTTTTCCTGCTCTGAATTCCTTCATGATAGATTAAAATGTATAAGAGAAAACACACCATTTCCTACCATAGTTTCTTTTTATAATGGTGTTTATCACATCAATATAAAGTAAACTAGGAAAACCTTCTTTTCCTCTTTTGTATGTTAGCCTTCTATGCTTTGAACAGCAATTTGCTACAAGTTTAAAGAAGCTATACACATTTATTTTTTAACTAACATCTCTAGATTTTTCTCTTCCTTTTAAACTATTTGAGTATATACCCAGTCTTGTTAAAGCAAAATGTCTTTGTATATATTACAAAATGAAGTCAAGGACTGCTACTTTGTACACCACATTCTTTATTATGGATGTGCAGTGTCATGCCTGATATGTTGCTATGAATTTACATAGTATAATATAAAAACTTTCCCTCAAACATAGACAGTATATTTTGCTGAGCATCAGATCAGTGACTATGTTCAGTAACTCATTGTGCTGAATTTATTCTAGGTCACCACATCTTTTTATATTAACTCCATTGTGATCACTCACATAAAATTTTGAGATGGATATCTAAAACGTATGGGAGAATGAAGCCTTTGTATCACTGCATGGATAAATTCCTCCATGCTGTGAGGTAGAAACTGGTGCAGCATATGCCACTCTAAATCTCTGAACAGAACACATTATGTATTTGACCTATGCTCATTTTAGAGAGCAGCCATAACATGCCTGCTGTTTTTAGCAGCTGTTCCTCATAGTTAATAGGGGGGATTATCCATATCCAGTCCTGCTCCTATTTTTTCATTCTAATTAAAATAAACAGAACCTAATTTTAGGCATTTTTTAACCTTCAAAAGGTAATTCATGCCAAGCAGCTCAAAAGTCAACTCCCATACTTAAAGCAATCATCACGGTTTCACTATATAAGCACGTAACTTGTTACATTCCTGGCTCCAGAGGATAAAATCCTAACCAAAAAAAAAAAATGTACATTGGAGCCAGCTAAAAAACAACATATTCGAATCTTTGAATTATTATTCTAAACCATAAGTTATGTTTTCTTAATATGTTTGGGAGTCCTGGGAATCTAGTTTTATTCTTGCCTGAAAAATGACATGTCTCTAGCTCACAATCTATCTTGGTTCTTCTTGAACTTCCTATTGTTAGGAATTTTATATAAAGAAAGATTTATGCTCTGGGATTCTGGGTACACTAACATGTGCAAGAACTGTCATTTAGAACATTCTTTAAGGGGAAATCCAAGGTTCAGAGCTTCACACTAGCTGGGCATGGCATATTTGAAATATAAATCTTTATGTCATTGTTGTTTTTCATTAGAGCTTGCCCCAAACCACCTAAAATATTGTCTTGGTACAGTACTTCATTGTTTATTAAAATTCATCTTACAAAGTGTAATTTGTAGGTATTATCAGGTAAAGATATAAATTTAGAATAGAATTGAAAAAAGTGAAAAACAACAAAAAAGTATCCCAAAGTAAACAGAGATTTTAGTTTATCTGAAAACTGAACCACATACCATTCTGAAGCCAAGTAAACTTCTCTTCTGTAAGAAGACCATGGGAAGAAGATAATTTTTTTTTAGATCAATGGAAGATTTAGTAGATTTCATCAAATGTCAGCTAGTATTACATTAAGCAAAATATCATGTTCTTCCAACACACTAGTCTATGCCAGTCTTAACAACTTTATTGCTATTTTTCTTGTATAGAATGCTTTTTTTCTTTCAATTAAGTGCACAGCATATATAATCAAGCTATACTCTCTATGTGTATAATAATATGATAGTGATAATGCTGAAATAAATTAGATAATATTCTTCTCTAATAGAGTTTCTAGTATCCTTTTGTCCATGGTATCTGATAAACCATTTCTGTCAAGACAGTTAATACTTGATTTTATATTGCTGCTACTTAATGAAAGCAGCAATGGCTTTACTTGCACTTGAAGTTGAGAGGCTGATTAACAACTGTGAAGTTTTCTGTAAGTTCAAGTTCTTTTCCATAAAACAATTTAAATGTATTTTTCTGAAAATAATTGTTCATTGTATTCATATTTGTGATTTCTTTTCTTTCTATTCTGCTAGTGTAACTATTCTTTATCTTCAAGGCATTGGCTAGTTATGTATTCTGAAGTATACAGTTATTAAAACTATTCTTTTCTTTGGAAGTATAATGAAAGATTTTCTGGCAAGTATTGTTAGAGGAAAATCATAGAAGATGCTACTTTGACCTGATTGTCATTCTTTATGTTTAGATTTCCACAGCATCCTTTCTGTTTCACAAGTTCTGTCAGTTTTTAATTTGTATTACACCTTTCTACCATGTACTACAACTATTGGTGGTAATTGAATCAGGTCTCATAGAATTAAAAGCATTTTACCTGGCAAAGAAGATAACAGTACATATATTCAACTGAAATAAAATGAGTTAAAGAATCTTAAAAGGAATATAAGTATCTCATAGGGTACCCATGTTTTATTACTTGTATAGTTATATTTATTTTAGTTCTGTGTTTTGTTCCTATGAAGATATTGGACTACTTCATGAATTTGCAAGGTAGCAGAAGGAATTTACATCAAACACATGAGAATGCATGTTTTTGTGTTCTTCGATTTATTTGTTTGAAAACCAAGTTATATCATTACCCAGATTAAAAATGTAAAAATTCTTTTGCTCCTCCCTATAGGGAACTTTATTCAAAATGTCAGAATTGTGTTGAAGCCTAGTAATTTTGAAATTTAACTTATCTTCATTTTCTTATAGCCATTTTTATGAGAAATGAGAAACATAATTTTCTTAATTATGTGTTTTTGTCTTAAACAAATATTTTAGGAGAAATATCAATCAATTAAAATTAAAATCAGTTATGAGAGAAGAAACTTTAGAAGTTGATAAGTATTGTCTTTGAGTTGAAATCTCTCAGTTTCTATGAAAATGTCAAATTCTGACTTGATGATAGCATCACATTACACATTTAAAGGATATCATCCTTTAAATTAAAGCTGGCCTTATCATGTTGTGTTATAATGACTCTGGCAACTGTTGATCATGCTTATTACAAAAGTGTTTATGCTAATTCAATTCTTCTCTATTGGTTATTCCAACTTTCTCCTGGAAATTTAAAACTCCACTTAAAATTTTATATATAGAAATTCTGTATTTACATGAAGATTTTTGTTAAGAGCTGTGTAATTATGTATGCATTTACAAAAAGCTACTGTCACACCAGTTTAGACAATTTATACAAATAATTTTAAATATATACATGTAAAATATAAAATAATAAAAAATTTAAATGTATAAAATGAATGTTGGGAAGTACACATTAAGTTTTGTTGATTTGGGCTGTATGTCTGCCTAATGAGTGAAGTAATATGTTTCTGCTACCTATATTAGCTCTCAAACCCAGGGCACATACCAACATAAAATGGACAGGTTTGTGTATTAATAGGCTTATATGTAAAATAGAGAACTAACCAATTCTAAGACAGAAGTGTGGAAATCATTAGTTAACTGTTATTTATATCCATCCCTTTCAATCTTCCTCATGTATGGTAATTATTTCTAATTTTCTAGCTGCTATATTTTAATACAGGGACTTTGTAGGTATTAACATATAGAAATGAAGGAGTTGTAATTTATTGTGATATGAACATTTATTACAAAGGCAAAGGAAAAATGTCAACAACTTGGATTAGTTGGATATAATGTTCTGAAGGTTCCAGTGCTCTTTAGTAACAGCTGGAATATAGTAAGTTCTTATGAGAGTCATCACATAGAATTGAAGGTATTTATACATGTAAACTTGATTAATTCTCATAATATCCTAATCAACATGGTACTATTACAATCTCCATTATATAAAAACTGCAATATACAGAACTTAACTTGCACAAGACAATAGAGCTAATAAACAGTTTAATGACTATTGGATCCTAAGTATTGTGGTATCTTAATTACCCTGGTTTGCTGCTTATTATTGAACGTTAAGATGATTATTATAATAAATATTTGAAATTATTTATTTAAAATGTTAATTTCAATTGAGTTCTTAGTTAATCGACATCAAAATGTATAGGATTCTTTTCTTTATTATTTATTATTATTATTTTTTATTTTATATGTCATTCCCAGTTCCCTCTACCTTTCTTCCTTCCTCCCTCTCTCCCTTTTACCCTCTCTGCCCTCTCACATGCACCCTGACCACCCTCTCCTCCCATCCCCCCACCCCAATTCCACATGTAGGGCTATGCCATCCACGTGGGGTCATGAAAATCTGTCAAGTCATTTGAAGTAGGGACTAGTGTTGGAGAGATGGCTCAGCTGTTAAAGGCTAGGCTCACAACCAAAAATATAAGGATTCTTTTTTTTCCCAGAGGTGAAATTTTTTTATATATTTATTTTTTATTTTACATATCAATCCCAATTCCCTCTCTCTCCTTCCCTCCTATGCACCCTGATCCCCCCTCTTGTCACATTCCCCACCCACTTCACAGGGAGGGTGATGCCTAACAGGAGGGATCATCAAAATCTGTCAATTTATTTGTAGTAGAGGCTAGTCCCTCCCTCCTGCCTCTAGGCTAAGGTGGTATCCATCCATGGGGAATGTGTTCCAAAAGGCTTTTGTGCACCAGGGATACGTCCTAACTCCACTGTCAAAGGTCCCTTAGACTGCCCAGGCCTTCAAACTTTGACCCATGTTCGGGGGGTCTGAGTCGTTCCAATGCTGGTCTTCCAGCTATCAGTCTGGGAGTACACGAGTTCCCACTTTTTCAGGTCAGCTGTCTCTATGGGTTTCTGTAGCCTGGTCTTCACCCCTTTGTTTAGCACTCCTCCCTCTCCTTCTCTGCAACTGGATTCCAATTGGAGAGCAGAAAAAAAAAGAGATACCATAATAGAAGGAGCCATTATAGGTTCGAAGAGAAAACTGACTCTAGAGAAATGTCTAGAGACATACAAGTAGGACCCCTACTAACAATCTGAATAACAGTGGAAAGGCTACCTTAGATGTCCTTCCCTTATAATGAGATTGATAACTTACTTAGATGTCTTCATAGAGGACTCATGTAGTAGCTGATGGAAACAGAAGTAGATACCCACAGCTAAACACTGAGCAGAACTCCTGGAATCCATTTGCAGAGAGTGAGAAGTGATGAGAAAAGGGGTCAAGACCAGGCTGGAGAAACCCACAGATACAGCTGACCTGAACAAGAGGGAGATCATGGACTCCAGTCTGAAAGCTGGGAAACCAGCATAGGAAAAACCCTGAGTCCCTAAATGTGGTGTTCATTAGGAGGACTGAGCAGCATTTAAGCATCTGAGACTATGGGGCTCTAAATTACCATCTCATTTAATTTTCCAGTGTATTGTCATGCAGAGATCTAAATTCCTCCATTGTAACAGTGTCCCCCATTTATTAATGTGGGGGGAAAACTCTTTTTATAACCCAATTCCTTCTTTTAAGAATTCCCAATTGTTTCACCAATCTGCAGAGGAAAATGGTGGAGCTTAAAGCTGTATAGCATGCCTGAAGGGAGAACACAGATGATCTACATTCCGGCTGAGGACTATTGCAGCATCTAGCATGTAGCCACTTTGGGCAGAGAGTGGTAGTCTAAGAAGATGTATTCTCGGGAAACCCTGAAACCCATGGGGGCAGAGGAGGGCTGGCTGTTTGAAAAACACACAGAATTGTGCAGAAGTTTGTGTGGCAGAAACTGTCTGAAGTCAGGGTGGCTAAGTCCTGTGGCATTTGGAGTTCCCTTGCTTCTAGAGCTTTGGTGGCAACTGGAAACTGTTTGGTGGCAACTGCAGACTGTTTTAGAAAGCTACAACAGGAAAATCCCAAAGTCACTCAGAGGTCTGGGGGAAACAGAAAAGCAAACCTAGTGGGGTGGAATGGGTAACTCGAGTGGGAGCAAGGGGTGCCTTGCAACAAATCCACAGCCAAGCAGCTTTTTTTTTTAATTCATTCATTTAAGGTGGGTGCCAATATGTAACTTGAGTTCAACCAGGCTTTAATAATAAAAGTCCAGAGTCAGATAAAAGGGAAAATGCTGAGGGATCAGAGAGATGATGGAGCAAAACCACAGCCACCTTACCTACTCAAAGTCCTATCCAAGACTGAGCTCCTGTCTCCTCTAGCCTTATCACTTCATCTATCCGCCCATCCACACCACTTCCTGTCTCTGTGTACAGACATCCAGACCTCTATGTTTACCTAGTGGCTAGCTCTACCCCCTGATCTTCAGGCAAGCTTTATTTGTTAAAGTATGAACAACATATCTCTACAGATCTGTACCACATTTTAAAATTGTATTTGGTATTTTGCTCTCTAGCTTCTGGAGCTCTTTATATATTTTGGAAATCAGCTCTTTGTCAAATGTGGGTTTGGTGAAGACCTTTACCCATTCTGTAGGCTATCGTTTTGCTTATTTACAATGTCCTTTGCTTTATAGACACTTTTCAGTTTCAGGAGGTCTCATTTATTCTTTGCTACTCTGTGTCTGTGCTGCTGGCATTATATTTAGGACATGTTCTGCTGTGTCAATGCATTCCAGGCTACTTTCCATTTCCTTTTCTAATACTGATGTCCTTGATCCACTTGGACTTGAATTTTGTGCTTGGTGATAGATATGAATCTATTTGAATTTTTCTACATGTTTGCATCCAGTTATAATAGCACTGTTTGTTGGAGATGCTTTCTTTTTTTCCATTGTCCTATTTTGGCTTCTTGTAAGAAATCAGATGTTCATAGGTGTGTGGATTAATGTCAGGGTCTTCAGTTTGATTCTGTTGGCCCATGTGTCTCTTGTTATGCCAATACCAAACTGTTTTTGTAACTATAGTTCTATAATGGAGCTTGAAGTCAGGGATGGTTATACTTCTATTGTACATGATTGTTTTAGCTACACTGTGTTTTGGGTTATCCATATGAAGTTGAGTATTGTTCTTTCAAGGGCTGTGAAAAATGGTGTTGGAATTTTGATGGGGATTGCATTGAATCTGTAGGTTGCATTTGGTAAGATTGCCATTTTTACTATGCTAATCCTATCTATCCAAGAGCATGGGAAATCTTTCCATTTTCTAATATCTTCTTCAATTTCATTCTTCAAGGACTTAAAATTTTGGTCATATAGGGTCTTTCACTTGTTAAGATAGAGTTACTACAAGATAGTTTGTATTTGTTGCTATTTTAAATGGTGATGTTTCTGTTATTTCTTTCTCAGCCCATATATCATGTGTATATGACTACTGATTTTTTGTATGTTAACCTTGTCTTCTCCTACATTATTGAAGGTATTTATCAGCTTGTAGGAGTTCCTGGGTGAACTTTTTTGCGTCACTTAAATATATTATTCTATCATCTGTGAATAGGATTAGTTTTATTTCTTCCTTTCCAACTCATATTCCCTTGATCACTTTTGATGGTCTAATTTCTCTAGGTAGAACTTGAGTACTATATTGAAAAGATATAAAGAGAGTGAATAGCCTTGTCTTGTTTCTGAATTTAGTGAAATTGCTTTGAGTTTCTCTCTATTTAATTTGATGTTGCCTATTGGCTTGCTGTACATTGACTTTATTATGTTTAGGTATGTTCCTTGTATCCCTGATCTCTCTAAGACTTTTATCATGAAGGAGTGCTATATTTTGAACAAGCTTTTGGGAGAACATTCCCTATAATAGGATATCATGACCAACATTAATGCGTGGGGGGGTTAGTCCTACCTCAATTAATGGGCCAGGATTTGTTGACTCCCCATGGGAGCCCTTACTCTTTTGTAGGAGTGGATGGGTGTGGGCTCGAGAGATGTAAGGGGGAGCAGGAGGAAGGGTGGGGAGATTGCAATGGAAAATGAAATTAAAATATATAAAAAATCAAACTAAATTAAAAATAAATTATTTTATTTTAATTGTATGTATATTTGTCTGCATGAGGATATGTGCACAGGAGTATAATATAACTGCTTGCCTGCCCTATGTCCTACTGCTGATATGGGTACTTATAAATTAAATTGTGTCTTCTGAAAAAGAAGCACTCACTTTTAACTAGTGAGTCAACCCCCCATCCTGGGAAATTATTTTAAGTGAGTAGAGATCATTCCCCAGTTTCAAACTCTTTAATATTTAATATTATCTAGGTTTATCTGTATATAATATCTATTCTTAGCTCAATATTTATATGACTTAGGTATTATCATTTAACATTCTCATATAAAGACACTAAATTTCAAGAAAGGAAGTGACTTGCTCAAATTTACTGTTTTTCATGAAGGATGTGAGTTTAGTGTTGCAGAATTTCATGAGTTTTCAAAAAAGTTGTGGAATTGATGCATTTATGTGAAATATCTGCATATTTAAATATAGATTACATTTTCAAATTATTTTTTTGGTTAAAGAAACCATATTTACCGATATAGCAGTTTTTAAGCTGTTGTCCTTATGCTATTGTTACTTAACTATAATTATATGAGTAGTAGAGTAAAAAGTCTATGCAGTAACATGAGCTGTGCAAATATGTTGGGTTCTGTGCCAGTCCTATGGGAACCCAATAATTAGAGCAATAGAGGCTAGTACTGTCTATGAAATAATATACATACAACTTATTATTTGGAGTTTTCAGGTACCTAAGAGACAGGAATTCTTTGAAGGGAATTTCTGGCAATACTTTTGTACTTAGTGTAGTTACTTCCTTCCCAGTACCTCAGGATTTAGAACAAACCCCTCTATTTTATTCAAGACAACACTGTAACTATATATTTCCATGTTTCACAACAGCCTAACCACTTACATAGTTCACTGCATAACCACATTATTACATGAACAAAAGCTAAAAGAAAGTTCTTGTTAATCCATATTAATTTTTCTTTCTCCTGTCTTCCCCATTGATGCTGTGATCGCTTGAAATAATTTTGACACACGCTAAAGAGTTTCAAGACCCTGGAATTGAGAACTATACTGGTAGTCAGTAATTCTTACTCTATAATTTATTCTTTTCACTAGATATTCTGTAAGTACACAGTTAAAAGCCATAATCTATAGTCCTGATGCTGAATTGACTTTAAGAGAAGTAAGTACATAACAAAATAGAGTATACGAGTGTACACATACAATTGTAAGCCAAAAGCCATTACAAACCAGTGAAATAACTGTGAGGAATGAAAAAACAGTAATGCAAAGAACTGAACATCTAAATACAGTGAGTTGAAAATGGTAACAAAGTCTCAGTTAATTTAGAAGAAAGGCAGACCTAAATACATATTTTCTTGGTTCATACAGAGAAGTTATTTTATGCCCTCTGCTATAATAAAGAGAAAAATAAATACATCATGAAAATCATGGATAAATAGGCATTCTGACTTCATTGTATAATTGTGTATACTTTTATTTTGAATAAAAATGCTTCTATTATATACATGGAAATTATCTCTGAATTTTAAAAATATTGCAAACAAAGATTTGACATGTATTCATCAAGCCACCTCTTTCTGGTCATGAAATTTGTTACATGACACAGAAAAGCCCAATTAACTGAAAATAATGGGAAGGGATTATGGAAGAACCAAATGATAAGGATAATTGAAATCCATACATAATCCTCATTTAAATCCTTGGTTTTAACTTGTTCTCCTTTCAAATCATTTACCAAAACAACTCACCCATAAGAGAACTTATTTGGAATTAAACCCTCTTCCATCTAATATACAAAAGAATTCCACAGTACCAATACATTTTAATTTGACAAATGCTTAATATGTAGTAGGATATATGCACTTGTTATTCCTATACTGAAACTCTGAAAACTTGACATGGCCACTACAAAATTAGCATGTCATGATCTAAATCACTTAAGCAAGCATACAGCTAATACATGTTTACTGGCTTGCAAAACAATCTAATTAACAAATTATATTGAATATGAGGAAAATATGGAAGGAGTATTGATAATTTAGAAACTAGATATAGAGGCTGTAAATGGAAATTTACCAGTATTGTAACACTTTTCTATTATATTAAAAAAAAAAAAAGCTTTGACTCCAAAATTTAAGTTGAAGAACAAGTTACTGGGGAAAAGTATTTCTATTTTTGTTTCCACAGAAAATGAAAAGATGTGGATTCCTTACAGACTAATGTGGTTTGATCACACCAGACCGCCTGAAACAAAGTACAAGCTGGTCCTACATTCCAAACAGCTTGACAAAACAGCCCTACAGACTACAGCTAGGATATCTGAATCTTCCTCGAATCCCCCAAGACAGCGCCCCTTACCAGCAGGAAGTAGTTTGGAAAGAACGACGCCCAAATTCCCAAATATTGTGTATAAATGTTTGTTTTCATTTAATTGGACTTTGTTATATAAAATTAAATAAAAAAAGAAAAGAAAAGAAAAGAACCAGGAAAAAACTATAAAGAAAAAAAAAAAGAAATATTTATATTGACGTCTATAGAATAAGTATTTATATTTCAGTTAATTACCTCTAATTCAACCTACTTATTAGATAATATTATTGTCTCCTCTCTAGAATTGGGGAGTTCTTTGATCAGTGTGAGAACAGAATAGTAAACAAATTGTCCTTGTCTCTTTATCTTCAAGATAAAGAATTCTATTTGGTGTGGTGATATATTATTTATGGTTTGTTTAAGACACTGGAGATCAAATGAAAAGCTAGCCACAGCCATAGAGCCAGGTAGTAGAGATAAACACCTTTAATCCCAGCAAACATACTAGCTAACCATAGAGGCCAATGGTGGTACATTTCATTAAACCCAAGACTCATGACTAAGAGGTAGACAGATGTCATGAACCTCATTATTGGGGATGAGCACTTAGGATAGACTCTCCACTATTGGCTAGATTCTTAGCTGGGGTCCTCTTGTTGATCTCTGAACATTTCCCTAGTGCTAGATTTTTCCCTAAAACTATAATGGCTCCCTCTATCAAGGTACCTCTTTTGTTGCTCTTCTCTGTTCTTTCCACAACTGAATCTTCCTGCTACCTTGGTCCTCTTCCCCCCTCCTCTACTCCCCTTTGCTAACTCCTAACTCCCTTTCTCTTCCCCACATGCTTCCAATTTTCTCAGGAAATCTTGTCTCTTTTCCCTTCTCCAGGGGACCCTGTATGTCTCTCTTAGGGTATTCCTTGTTTTCTAGCTTCTTTGGAGTTGTGGATGGTAGGCTCTTAATTCTTTGCTCTATATCTAATATCCATATATGAGTGAGTACATACCATGCTTGCTCTATCTCTAATATCAATATATGAGTGAGTATATACCATGATTATCTTTTTGTGACTGGATTACCTCACTCAGCATGAGTTCTTCTATTTCAATCCATTTGCCTGCAAATTTCAAGATTCTGTTGTGTTTTCACTGAGTAATACATTTTCTCCATCTATTCTTCATTTGAGGGACATCTAGGTTGTTTCCAGGTTATGTCTATTACCCATAATGCTGCTATGAACATAGTTGAATGTATGTCCTTGTTGTATGTATGTACATCCATTGGGTATATGCCTAAGAGTAGAATTGCTGGACCTTGAGGTAGAATGATTCCCTTTTTTTTTTAATTTTTTAAAATTTATTTTATATAACAAAGTCCATTTAAAAGAAAACAAACATTTATAGACAATATTTGGGAATTTGGGCGTCGTTATTTCCAAACTACTTACTGCTGGTAAGGGGTGCTGTCATGGGGGATTCGAAGAAGATGCAGAAATCCTGGCTGTAGTCTGTAAGGCTGCTTTGCCCAGATGTTTTGAATGTAGGATCATCTGGTACTCTGTTTCAGGCAGTCTGGCTTTATCAAACCACATTAGTATGGAAGGAATCCACATCTTTTCATTTTTTGTGGAAACAAAAATAGAAATCCTTTTCCCCAGTAACTTGTCCTTCAACTTAAATTTTGGAGTCAAAGCAATTTTTTAATTTAATTTATTATTTTACATGTCAATCCCAGTTCCCTCTCCCTCCCTCCCTCCCTTTTTGCCTCTCTGCCCTCTCACATGCACTCTAAACACCCTCCCCTCCCATCCCTCACCCCAATTCCATATGTAAGGGAATGCCATCCAGTTGGGGTCATGTAGATCTGACAGGTCATGTGAAGTAGGGACTAGGGCTTCTCTCCTGTCTCTAGATTAAGGCAGTTATCCCTCCATGGGGGATGTATTCGCAATGTCCTTTTGTGCACCAGGGATACATCCTGGCTCCACTGTCTGATGAGGCACCATACTGATTTAAAAATCAGCTGTGTAAGTTTGCACTCCTACCAGCAGTTGACGAATGTTCCCCTTCACATCCTCTCCGGCATAAACTGTCTGGTGTTTTTATTTTAGTTACTATGACAGGTATATGATGATATCTCAGAGTTGTTTTCATTCTCATTTCCCTGAAAGCTAAGGATGTTGAGCAGTTTCTTAAGTGTATTTCAGTAATTTTAGATTCCTCTAGTGAGAATTCTCTAATCATTTAGTTGTGTACCCCAATTTTTAATTGAATTAATTGGTGTTTTGTTAACTAGCTTCTTGGGTTTTTTTTTTTTTTTCTTTTTGGAGATCAGCATTCTGCCATATGTGTGTGTGGTTTGTGTGGTTGGTGAAGATATTCTATCATTCTGTGGGGTGCCATTTTGTCTTTTTTTTTTTTTACTGTGTCTTTTTGCCTTACAGAAGCTTCTCAGTTTCAGGAGGTCCCATTTATTAATTGTTAATCTCATTGTCTGTGCTACTGGTGAAATGTTCAGGAATTGGTCTCCTGTACCAATTTGTTCAAGGGTACCTTTCACTTTCTCTTCTAAGAGGTTCAGTGTGGCTGGATATATGTTAAGGTTTTTTGATCCATTTTGACTTAAGTTTTGTGCATGGCAATAGATATGAAACTACCTGCAATCTTCTACATGCTAGGATCCAATTATGCCCACACCATTTGTTGAAGATGCTTCCCTCCTTCTATTGTATAATTTTAGCTTCTTTGTCAAAAAGCAGGTGTTCATAGGTGTGTGGGTTAATACCAGGTTTTACAATTTGATTTCATTGGTCTACCTGTCTATTTTGGTGCCAATACAAAGCTGTTTTCAAGACTACAGCTCTATAATAGATCTTGAAGTCACTGATGGTTTATACTTCTGGTAGTTCTTTTATGGCCCAGAGTTGTTTTGGCTATCCTGGGTCTTTGAGAGCAGTTCAATGATGGGAGATGTCAGTCTGTAAATATGTTTCTCATACTGGTTAATGAATAAAGCACTGTTGGCCAATAGGAAAGCAAGATAGGTGGGACTAGGAGACAAGGAGGAAAGAGGAAGTAGGAAGGAGGAGTCAGCATGGAGAATCTGGAGAAAGCAGAATGCCGGCCAGCTCCCCGGTAAGAGAAGACCATGTGAAGATACATAGATCAGCAGAAATGGGTTAATACTTAAGACAGAGATAGCCGATAAGAAAGAAGTATGGGGCAAACAGCATTATATCTAATACAGAGTCTTTGTGTGTTAATTGGGGCTGATGCGGCAGCGGGACCAGACTGGCGACAGAGGAAAACTTTACTCCTTACAGTTCAATATGCATTGTACTCTGAGGATTCATGGAGACAGGATCACCCATTTCAGTCTGAGGTAGAGGTAAGAGCTAGAAGTATGAGGGGAATCTTGGTGGGTTTCATGATGGATGAGGTTGACAGAGGCAGAGGACAAACTTGCTAGGCAGAGAAATCTTAAGTGAGAAGTTTTCCTAGAAAGGGGAAGTAGTGTGACAGTAAGAGAAAAGAGGTAAAGAAGCACAGGGACACAGAGACAGAGTGAGGACAGAAAAGAAGAGAGAGACAGGAAAAGTCCTGTCTGCCTCAGGGGACCAGCAGGAAAGAGAGAAGGAAAGACAGTGTAAGTGGGCAAGTGTCTTTCTTTTAAATGTGTCATTTGCACCTGCATGCAGAGTAGTAGTCATGAAACCCTGAACTTATCATTATACTGCCTGAGTGCATTCTGGCAAGTGACGGAGCAGGCCAGAATAATGCCTGAATACTTACACTAGTGGCTGGCTGTTTTGTTTCTTTGATACTCATCTCAAACCCCATTATCTATCTCAGGGTTTTTGTTATTCATGTTACAATTCAGTGTGAGTTATAATTATATATATATATATATATATATATATATATATATATATATCCACGTGTCCTCCAGATAGGGACATTGAAGCTTAGTTTGCCTTATTATTTCAGAGTACAAGTAGTATATTACACAGCAGAATCATTATATACATGTGCCTCTAAAATTTAACTTCTTAGTTTCTTAATTAACAAAATGTATTTGTATGTGCATGCATGTGTGTATGTGTTTACATGTGTATGATAAAGGGAATACAAATGCTAGCTTGTATTTTAAATATGTAATACAATAATTGCATCATAACTGATACATATAAATGTAGACATTATTAACATTCTCTGTGAAAGTAACAAAATTGTTAGGTGTTGAGTTTTTTTTTTTTTTTGAATAGTAGCTTGTAGAGCTGAATATATAACTTGGAGAACATGCTGGGACCTATATGAAAATTTCTGAATGAGTAGAGCTGGGGTATGCCTGGATGTTTTACATTTCTACCAAATTCCTCCAACATGGGGATGCTACTGGTCCAGGAACCACATTTGAAAATGATTAGAGCATGGATTTAAATAAACATGGTAGACAACTTGCCTCTTACCATTTATCAAATTATTTTCTCCTTTACTTTCTAGTGGGATCTTGTTCCTAGATGCTTGCTGTTTCCCTGATCCTTATGATCTATATTTAAAAAATTTAAAAGAGAAATAATAGTGTTAGAACATTTACCACAATATACAATATAATACTGTTAAAGGGTAAGAATAGACAATTGCCAATAGGACAACCATGCCAATTTAGATTTTATTTAATTTCTGAAATCTCTGTATCTGTGAGTTTCCCTTGAAGGGCATTTTTCTGCCCCAATGAGAGGACAATATGGATTAATTATTAAAGAAAAGCAATAATATGTCTTTGTTATTTTAGTTACTAAAACACTTCACAAAATCATAATCTTATTATCTTTTTGACAGATGGAGGCCAAGGATACAACTCACATATGATTTTTTTCCAGTATTGAGATTGCCACAGTTATAGTTCCTGGTTTTATAAGCTGCAAATTGGGAGAGATATATCCCCAATCACATTAAATTCCACTAATACCTAGCTGGGTTAAGGTTACTAGCCTGATATATTAGACAAAGGCAGTCTTATAGGGTTAGCAGCCTGATATGTTAAAGGCAGTCTTATAGTTGGTTTCTGTGTTGCAATAACTGATTCAAAGGAAAAACAAATTAATTTCGAAAGAAGAGAAGCAAATCCATCAATTCAGGAGAGTAGAAGAGAGGGAGGGAGGGACGGAGAAGGAACTTGGATCAATATGTAAAATAAGAAAAATAAAGAAAAAAATCTTAATCTTTTGGGGGAGTGGTGGTGGCCATGGTGAATGTATTGGTCTTATTGGAATATTTTCTTTTATTTAAATAGCTATGAATAGATCACATTAATCTTTGGATCCAAGGCTATTTCTTAAAGTACATTAATGATTGAAATTGTAAGAATAAAATTGCTTTTATCCAACTTTTTTCTCTCTTTTGCTTTTTGAGACATTTTCTCTATGTAGCTTTGGAGCCTGTATTGGAACTCACTCTGTAGAAAAGACTGGCCTCTAGCTCACAGAGAGCAGCCTGCTGCTATCTCCCTAGTGCTGGGATTAAAGGTGTGCACCAACACTGCTTGGCAACCCAACTTCTATCAGTAAGGCTCACATCAAGTACTCTATCTAAAAATTACTCAAAATACCCATATCTTTGACATCTTTTTAGCATCATGTTAGATTCTTTTTTCCTCTATTTTTGTTTTATGCACTTTTGTGTTTTACCTGCAAGTATGTCTGTGTACCACATGCAACACTGCTGCTCACAGAGGTAAGAAGAGGATGGAGGATATTACCTTACCTGTCAGTGAAGTTACAGATGGTTGTGAGCCATAATGTAGATACTGGGGATTGAACCTGGGGCATCTGGAGAAGCTGCCAGTAATATTAACTTCTGAGATATCTCTCCAAACCATGATACCCATTCTTGAATAATTCATTATAACACATCCATGACAACCATATAAAGAATAACTCCTTCAAGACATAGGCTGATATTTCAGTCATTTATAGAGTTAATTCTCTTGCTATATTTACTCTAAAAAGCTCTGCTAGTTATCCATTTATTATATGTAGTCCAAAACCTATTATGTAGAGATAACACTTTTGAGTTTGATTTGAGAGTAACTTGAACATGTGTGACACATGATACTGTTGATTACAATTAAAATAATGGGCCCAGTATACTTCAATAAATTATCCCTCATAAACTAAACTAAGGAGACAGTACTTGCTTTAATGTATGAACCAGATGGCACAAACTTCCCCACTGTTACCATTTGTTTCTCTAAATAATTTGAGACTTTCTCACAGAACATTTGCTCTAAAAATTAACATGGACTGAATATAGATATAAAGAGTCATAGAAGTCCAATAAGATTTGTTAAACTATTTTTTAACTACTTACTGGTTGTCCACTATGTTCCTAGTTTTATAGTAGGTGATAGATGAGTTACTTGGACATGATTTTGATACATTTCCATTGAGAGGCTCCTTGTGTTACAAATAGCTTCATTTTCATGCATGAAATAAGTGACATACTATGCCAAGGGATTTTGGATGTGAGGTTTGAAACTGTAGATCTGTGATTTAAAATTTTTTCTCATCAGGAGCAAGTGTATTAAGTACTATATACCATAGTGTTTTCAGCAATAATTTCTAGTTTGTGTGGTTTTTATGATGCTTAAATGTAACCCAGACACAGAGAGCAGTTCTGAGTCTGATATTTATTATACATTCAATGATTATAGGATTTATCATACATTGCTCATATCAATATATGATATTAAATATTTAATATACCCAATGCACCCTTCTTATGCTAAAGTTATTCTAGAGTTATTTTAAAGGAATCCAGTTGTTGTCTCTAAGTTATTTCTGTATCCAGTCATTGGCTCTATCTTAACTGGTTACACAGTGTATATTTACTAGTGAAATTTCATAGATAATTTACTGAGTGCAAAAGGTATTTTAGCATATAAATGTGAGTAGAAACTTTTTGTTTCAACATTCCTGCATTGTAACTCTTCAAAATCTCAGTGATACTAGTGCTAACCTAGACTATATATGTTTGTCCACTGGTATTTCCAACTTATCCACTTTAATTCCTTGATAAAATACATTAATAAAATTTTCATGTATTCTATTATTTTGATGCTTTATAATTTTATACATCAAGAGAAAAAGACTTGCAGCACTTCTAAGGATTTTCTTGGGTATTAAACGTAGTGTAGACAACTGTATATATACCTGACCGTGTATTGATTTTCCAATATCAAAAGAAAATACAGAGATCTTAGATTCCAATGTCATTTCATTTGTTTTAGTAGATCATAAATGTAAATTTAATTCTTATGAGGTTTGGGGCTTCATATCACTTGAAATTAACTACACACTAAAGTAATTTTTTATGCTTTCAAAACTTAACTTTGAGAAATGCTATTTCTTTATTAATGTACAAATCCTTCCACCATATTACTAGTATAGGTTTATGATTGCTACAATGTTTTCTGACAATATCAGCTACAGTAAAATTTATGTTACTAAAAGATTAAATTGGATTCAGGCAGATTTCATTGAACTGAAAGTTGATTATACTTGTGGGGCTTTATAATTATGATCACAGATTATTGGAAAATGGTTATTGCAATAATCATGCTTTCCTTTCTATTTTTCATGACTTGTACTTATTCTTAGAAAAACCATAAAACCATATTACATTTCCAAGTTTCTATAATGTGAGTTAATTTTTGGAAGAAGTCACTTCCTGTGGGCAGCCACTCATCTATGACTTCCCACTGCTAACCTTAGCAGTGGGAGGGTAGCCTCCATCTGCGTTGGGCTGGTGGAGCCTGAAGGGCTGCCAAAGCTTTCAGTCTTCTCACAGAGGCCCAGGAACCCAAAACTGCCAGATAAATTCAAGATTTCTGGGCCAAGAGGAACTGTGACACACAGACACAAGCAGGCCAATGTATTTCTAAATTTACTAAACCATAAAAGTGCAATAAAGAACTAAGTATAGAGAGACGTGGAACAAAAGAGCAAATTGACCATATATAACAATATGCTATCTAAATTTAGCAACAACACATGAGAAGCAAATTATGTAAAATTTCCAGTTTAAGGATGGTTTAAGGCAATGCTTCTCAACTCACATGTCATGACACCTTTGGCAACCTTCTATCTCCAAAAATATTTATATTACAATTTGTAATGTAGTAAAATTATAGTTATGGTGTAGCAATGAAAATAATTTTATGGTTGGGGCCATGACAACATGAGGAATTGTACTAAAGGTTTGAAGCACAAGGAAGGTTCCAAATCACTGTTTTAAGACAACTATTACAGAAAAATAAAACACCCACAGTACTAGAGATACTCCTACAATTTCAAGTCACAAAAATATGAATGTAAGAAAATGTATATGTCAATAATGTGATAGCACAAATACTACTAGCAGGAGTAAGTATATTATGTAAAAGAAATCATGTGAAGCTATGAAGAGACAATACATATGAATAAAAGTAATATTACTAATTACATTCAAGTTAATAAAGTGAGAAACTGACTAAAATGTGTAGTGAATTTAAGAAATTTGTAACATGAAAATAAAACCCAGAGATTGATATTGGGATTCAAGCTTCAAGCTGAAGATCAAAGATGCAAAGCACCTGACCACTAGCTCTTACATCTACCTCAAACCAAAAGGGCTGATCTGTCTCCAGGAGCTCTCCACCTCAAATTGCTGCCTCTCCTGAGTGTGGCTAGAGAATCAGTTTCAGAATGTAGTCTGTGACACTGGGCTCCTGTCTCTAGGGCTGGGATTAAAGACATGAGGTCTGTTAATTGTAGATGGAAGTATCGGTCCTGCCAGGTCCTACAGCTGTTTAGTCCCAAATAATTGCACAGAGGCTTATTTTAATTACAAACTGTTTGGTCAAAGGCTCAGGATGATATTGGCTAGCTCTCTCTTTATTATTAATTATTGTTCCATTTCTATTAAACTATGTATTGCCAAGGTTGTAGCTTGCCTATAATGCTCAAGCATTTTACTCCTTCAGCAGCTACAAGGCATCTCCCTGTCAACAGTTTCTCTGCCTTTTCCCTTCCCAGAATTCTCTTAGTCTGGTATGTCCACCTGCATGGCTAATGGCCAATCAGCGATTATTAATCAACCAATGAGAGAAACATATATTCACAGCATATAGAAGGCTATCCCCCATCAGTTATTATTTTAGACTGATTTACTTTTATGTAGCCTTGGTGGCCTTGAACTCATAGAGATCCAACCTGAGTGAGTCCTGGATATATGCCACCACTGCCTAATTTCTGTAGCTAATTAGTGTGGCTGCTTTTGCAAACTGATAATTCAGGCAATATTTTTAAATAATAAATAATATATCAGTATGGAAATTTCTCTTTATACCTGTTAATATTTGAACCTAAGATGTGTCCAATACTTTGTCTTGAGCCTTTGACACCCTTTGGTAAGATGGTAGAAACTCTAGAATGTAATAACTATATGGAGAAAGTAGGTAATTAAAGTATGCCTTTGAAGGCTTTACCTGGTACCTGACACCTTCTTCTCTGTTTCCCAGACACTGTAAGGGTCTATAAGGTGAAGATTTCTACCACATGTTGCAACCACTGTGATAATCGAACCATGCACCAGAGGAAAGTGACTGATCTGAAACCCCAGAAATGTAAGTCAAATTAATTTTTCTTCATATTAACTATTTTATAAATTCAAATTTAAAATCTATTAATAAAAAGACTTGCAAATAGAAAAAGTGAAGACCAAAATTAGATCAGACATTGTATCTGGTCATTTGGTCTTCTCATGTATTGTTTCAATGACAAAATGTCTGCATGATACAACACTTCAAAGAGTTGGACCATATGGGTAACACTGGACATCCTTGTCTTGTTTGTGTTTTTAGTAGAAATACTTGAGGTTTTCTCCATTTATCAAGACATTGACTGTGAGCTTGATGCATATTGTCATTATTTTGTTTAGATATATTCTCAGTATTTCTAGATTCTCTAGGATTTGTGTCATTCAAAGATGTAACATTTTTCTAAAAGCCTTTTCTATATTTAAAATGATGATCATGTGTTTTGAGACCTTAATTCTACCTATGTGATGGATTATACTTATCAATTTATATATATTGAACCATTCCTGGATCTATGGGTTGATGTCAACTTGATCATGATGAATGATTTTTTTAGGTGTTCTTTTTTTTTTTTTTTTTTTTTTTGATTAACTTATTTATTTATTTATTTATTTGTTTGTTTTTTTGTTTTTATAACCAAGTCCATTTAAATGAAAACAAACATTTATAGAAAATATTTGGGAATTTGGGCATCGTTCTTTCCAAACTACTTCCTGCTGGTAAGGGGCACTGTCATGGGGGATTCGAAGAAGATGCAGAAATCCTGGCTGTAGTCTGCAAGGCTGCTTTGTCCAGCTGTTTTGAATGTAGGATCACCTTGTACTCTGTTTCAGGCGGTCTGACTTGATCAAACCACATTAGTCTGGAAGGAATCCATAGTTTTTCATTTTTTGTGGAAACAAAAACAGAAATCCTTTTCTCCAGTAACTTGTCCTTGAACTTAAATTTTGTAGTCAGAGCATTTTTTTAATTTAATTAATTATTTTACATGTCTATCCCAGTTCTCTCTCCCCCTCCTCCCTCCCTTTCTCCTTCCGTCCCTTTTAGCCTCTCTGCCCTCTCACATGCACGCTAACCACACTCCCCTCCCATCTCCCCACCCCAATTCCATATGTAGGGGAATGCCATCCAGTTGGGGTCATGTAGATCTGTCAGGTCATGTGAAGTTGGGACTAGGGCTTCTTTCCTCTCTCTAAGTTAAGGCAGTTATCCCTCCATGTGGGATGTGTTAGCAAGGTCCTTTTGTGCACCAGGGATACATCCTGGCTCCACTGTCTGAGGTCCCTTAGACTGCTCAGTCCTTCTGGCTGAGACTCATATTCAGGGGGGCCTGAGTCAGTCCCATGCTGGCTTCCCAGCTATCAGTCTGGGGGCCCGGTATTCTTTAATTAGATTTGCAAGTATTTTATTGAGAATTTCTATGTCCATGTTAATCAAAGACATGGAACTATAATTTTCTGTTCTCTTGGTTCTTCTGATTTTGTTATCATAATAATGCCTTTATCATAAAAATAATCTTGAAATGGTTATTCTTTTTATATTTTATGGATTAATTTGAGGGGTATTGATGTTAGTTTGCCTTTGAAGTTCTAGTAGAATTCTGAACTGAATCCACCTAGCTTTGGGCTATTTTTAATTGGGATATTTTTCATTGCCACTTCTGTCTCTTTGGGCGTTAGCAGTCTATTTAAATTATGTATATTATTTTCTATATTTACTTTAAATAAAGCAAACTGAGTTTATATAGTTTACATGTTTTCATTGTATTTAAAACCAGTGCAAAGCAAATATTCTTCCATCGTGTTTTTTGCATATACATAACTCATGATCAAATTAGAAAACAGATACTTCCCCTTTTATTGCAACTACATTCTTTTCTGTTACAATATATCCTCATTACAGTTTCACTCACACTACTCCTCCCAGTTCCTCTGGATCCAATCTTGATTGATCCCCTTTCTGTCTCACATTAGAAATGAACAGACTTGTAAGAGATGAAAACAAATGTAACAAAATGATATGCAATAAGATTATAAAAACCAACCAAACAAAGCTGAATAAGATAAACCAACAGAAGAAAAAAAATCCCAAGAGAAGCCACAAGAATCAGAGACCTGCTCATTTACACATTCAGGAGTCATATAAAAAAACACTAATCTGAAAGCCTTAATATGCACACAGAGGATCTGATGGAGTCTCATGAAGGCCCTGTGCTTGCTGTTTTAATCTCTGTGTGTTCATATGAGCTTTGTTCTGCTGATTTTGAGGGCCTTGTTCTCCTAGTCCAGCAACACCTCCGGCTCTTATGCATGTTCTGCTTCCTCTTCTACAGAAGTTCCTGAGCTGTGAAGGAGTGAATTGATGAAGTGATCCTATTTAAAAACTGAGTATTTGAAGGTCGGAAAACATAATATGTTAAGCACAGCCTACGAAGACAACTTATAACATACAAAATTGTGGAATAATGCTAAATTAGCAATATAATTAATTACACACATACACATACAATGGTATGAAAATAATATATGTTAAATGATTATATGTGGAATTTAAATAATGCAATAACATGCATAAGTTAAACCAGTGAAAATAATACTTCTGTCCTCTTTAGTTCTTCAAGTTTAGAATTTTCAAATCTTTTCACTTCTATCATTTTGAAAAATAAGTTCTATATTATTATGGACTACTCTATTTGGTTCAATTCAGAATATCAGAACACATTCATTCCAAAAAGATGGTTTATCCAGGTTGCTTAAGTCTTGTATGTTTAAAAATTAATTTATTTGATTTTATGTGCTTTGGTTTGAGGGTGTCAGTGCTCAGGACTACAGATAACAGACAGTTTTGAGCTGTCATATGGGTGATAGAAATTGAACTCAGGTTCTCTGAAAGATCAGCCAGTGATCTTAACCAATAAGCCTCCTCTCCAGTGGGTTGCTTAATTATTAAGGTAACTAAGTCATTTCACATGAGCTGAAGGTTGCTATAATGACTAAGAGACAAGTAAATGTTATTTTAAATCCAAATAATTCACAGAAATTCTAAAAAAATTTTTGAATCACTTTTACCTGTGTGTATTATTAAGGAAACCAGAGTTGGGTAAACTGAGAAATTAACAGCATTAATGGGAACTGGGACTCTTGTGCATAAAGTAAGTAAATAAGTAATTAAGGTGGGAAAGAACAAAATCAACCTGTGGGGTCACAACATAAATCATTTTAAGTTCTGCACTGGAAATATTTTCTGCAGTATTTTCTTTCTTTCTAAATTATAATGGATACATTTAGTTCTAGAATCCCTGAATAAATTATGTATACTGTTTGTCCATGAATCTCTGCTATAGCTATGTTATGTTATGTTATGTTATGTACCAGTATTCAGTGAACTGTTTTTAGAAATTGACTATATTTATTCTAATTTACAAAATGAATTCATCAGTTAATACCCCAAACTATCATTCTACTCAAATAGCCCAAGTTAAAATTAATTGGCATATCCTAGCTCTAAAAAAAATGTATCATATTGTAATTATGTAATTAAAATAATAACATTTAATATGTTCTAATAATATTCATGTATACATATATACATATATATAAATGACAGTAGCATTCTCAAATAGGTGAAAATTCTTACTGTGTCATCTGACAAAAATCTCATGATATATTTTATTCTTAGAGAATAAGCTTACATATCAGTAAAATATAAAAAGTATTTTCACATATTGAACTGACAAAAAGGTAACAATATTAATGTTCCTTATTATGTCCCTACATTGCAAAGTACAATTAAATCACTGCATATCACCTTATGTCATTATAAACTGGATTGGGTTTTTAATACCTTCAATAGCACTCAGCCTCACATACCAATGTCAAAAAGTATAAGTAGAATAGACAAATGTCAAACACTATACTTGCATGAAATTTTACTGAAGATAGTGATAGTTTAAACACAATTTGGTATATATAAATATCTGTATTCATGTTTTTATTTCGTGCATAAAATGAAAAGATCATGATTGAAAAGCAATGTAAGCTTCATTTTGAAAAATTAAGAAAATTAATAAATAATGGGTTTCATCAGAAAAGATAAAAGTTCTCAAAGATAAATTGGTAATTGTTCTCTGTTAGCTTATATTGAAAGAATGAATATAAAAATAAAACAATCTATGTAGTACCATAAATTTTCTGTATATTATTTCTAATGCTTTAATGGTACAATGGATATTTTCTGAAGAGCTCTCTGTTAAGAGTGACTGGAACTAGTTAGATTTTTTTTTTGCATTTTCCCAAATATTTTAATCTCTAGTGAGTTCTGCTTAGCCTAAAAGGACTTAACTATTTCAAAAATAGATCTTTCAATAGTTTTGGAAGATTATTGCCTTCTCTCTCCAGTATTATTGTAAGATTTCTTTAGAAAAATAAATGTTTGTGAGGAGGAAAAAAAGCTGCCCAAGACATTGTAAAATGTCAATATTCTAATCTCTCTAATTACTTTGTAAACAACTGGTGATCTAGTAAACTTAGCTGATGTTATGTAATCTGATAGGCTCAAGCATGACAGATTTATCAAGCCTGTGGTTTAAAAAACAAGTGCAAGTAACTCTAGTGAATGGCATTGTGAGATACATTTTCAACTCTGTGTTCTATTTTCTACTAGAGCTACTTGAGCACACTTTTTGTAATTGTGATAAAGATCATAATACATAAGTGCATTAGCATTTAAACAATACAGTGTAGATAAACAGAAATTTAGGAATATATTTAGTCATTATTTTTTCAAGTAAGCATACATGTTGGATGTCTTCCTTTCTTCCTAGAGTCCCTCCCTCCTTCCCTGTCTCTCTCCCTACCCCCTCTTTCCTCCAGCCTTTCTTGTCTTCATCCATTCTTCCTTCTTTCCTTGATTTCATGACATGTGTTGGTTTTCTTTAGAGTAAACAATATATCCTTCATGTCCTCCTTGCTTTTTTTATAGTCTTAATTTTATCCCAGTTCCCTCTCCCCTTCTCCCATTCTCCCTCCCTCCCAAGCCCCGTGGCCACTTCATAGGGAGGGTAATGCCTTCTAGGAGGTGTCAACAACATCTGTCATGTCATTTGGAGTAGGGACTAGGCCCTCCCTCCTGCCTCTAGGTTAGGGGAGTATCCCTCCATGGGGGATGTGCTCCCAAAGTCTTTCGTGCATCAGGGATACATCCTTGTAGGTCTCTGGCCATTTCTTTAGAGTCAGTATTCTCTTCAAACCTAGAATAGCTCCCTCTTTTATGTTTTATGTTCTTTCTCTCTCTCTCTCTCCTCTCATCTACTCCTCTCTTGACTCGATCTTCCTAGTCCCACATGCATTCTTCTCCTCCCTTTATCTTTCTCCTAGCTCCCTCTACACTCACTGCCCACCCACTCCCAATATCCTCAGGAGATCTTGTTCCTTTCCCCTTCTGTGAGGGAACTTGTATGAAACTCTTCTATTCCTCCTTATATCCTAGTTTCTCTGGTGGTGTGAATTATAGGATAGTGATTCTTTGCTCTATGTTTAAAATGCATATATGAGTGGTACATACCCTGTTCTTCTTTTGGTGACTAGGTTACCTCATTAAGGATGGTTTCTTCAAGTTCCATCCATCTGCCTGCAAATTTGAATATTCCATTGCCCCCGCCCCCCTTTGCAGGGTAGTATTCCATTGTGTATATGTACCACATCTTCTTTATCCATTCTTTAGTTGAGTGGCATCTAACCAGGTTGCTTCAGGTTCTTGCTATTACAAATGCTGCTACGAACATAGTTGAACAGAAGTATTTGTTGCATGGATATGGATCATTTGGGTATATGCCTAAGAGTGGCATAGTCAGGTCCTGTGGTAGACTGATTTCCATTTTCCTGAAGAACCACTATACTGATCTCCAAAATGGCTGTACAAATTTCCACTTCCACCATAGTGGAAGAATGTCCCCTTTCTCCACATCCTCTCGAGCATGAGCTGTCATTGGTGTTTCTAATTTTAGCCATTCTCACAGGAATAAGATGGTATCTTAGAGTTGTGTTGATTTGCATTTCCCTGATGGCTAAGGATGTTGAGCATTTTGTTAAGTGACTTTCAGCCATTTTCATTTCCTCTAATAAGAATTCTCTCTTCAATTCTGTACCCCATTTTTAATAGGGTAATTTGGTGTTTTGGTGACTAGTTTCTTGAATTCTTCACATATTTTGGAGATGAGCCCTCTGTCAGACGTAGGGCTCGTGAAGATCTTTAATCAGTCTGTGGGCTGCTGGGTTGTCTTGTCAACTGTGTCCTTTGCCTTACAAGAAGCTTCTAAGTTTGAGGAGGTCCCATTTGTTAATTGTTGATCTCAGTGTCTGTGCTTCTGGAGTTATGTTCAGGAAGCAGACTCCTGTAACAATTTGTTCAAGGTTATCTCCCACTTTCTCTTCTAAGAGTTTCTGTGTGGCTGATTTATGTTGAGGTCTTTGATCCATTTGCCCTCGAGTTTTGTACATGGGGATAGACATTGGTCTATCTGTAGTCTTCTACACACCATCATCCTTTTCTATTTGCTTCTCTTACTCAGTGTTTTTTAAAGAGTCTAGCTTCAAGTTTCATATGTTTTTCTTCTTTCAGAATCTGTGTTAAATCACTATGGTATACTTTCAGTTCTGCTGTTTTGCATTTAATACAGGGCTCTTTAAAATATGGTTATTGATAAATTTCATTTGTATCATTTTCCTGATTTTGTTAATTGTTTTTAGACAGTAATTATCTATATTAATGCCAATTATTTGAAATTATTTATCAAGCAGTTCATATATTTTCATTTTTCTCTTTAGTTTTTAGAATTATATATCATTGGACCATAGTTTCCTATGTATTTGGATGCCTTGTTCCCTGCCCCAACATATTGTGCCAGATTATATTCGGGAGCCCTTATCCTTGAGGAGAAGAGGACTGGGAGTAGGTGAGAGGGGGAGGTGAGAGGGGTTGAAGAAGTCTTGAGGGTGGGTGGAGGGGTGACTAGGAGAACTGTAGTTGGGAATATAAAATTAAATAAAATGTAAAAATAACATGGGTGTCTACTTCTGTTTCCATTAGCTACTAGATGATGGATCTATGATGGTGGATAAGTTAGTTATTGATCTCATTATCAGAGAAGGGAACTGGAACCAGCAGACACCCACAGCTAAACACTGAGCCGAACTGGAATCCAGATGCAGAGATATAGGACAAGACCATGCCACAGAAACACATAGAGACAGCTGATCTGAACAAGGAGGAGATAATGGGCCTCCAGACTGATAGCTAGGAATACAGCATGGGACTGACTCAGATCCCCTAAACTTGGGTCTCAGCTAGAAGACCTGGGCAGTCTAAGGGACCTCAGACACTGTAACCAGGATGTATCCCTGGTAAACAAAAGGACTTTTGGAGCACATACTCCATTGAGGGATACTCCCTTAACCTAGAGAGAGGAGAGAAGGCTTAGTTCCTACTCCAAATGACTTTACAGATTTAGATGACCCCTCCTAGAAGATATTACCCTACATGTGGAGGTGGGGTGGTGGGAAGGGAGGGTTGTCGGGAGGCATGGGAGGGCGGTAGAGAGGGAAAGAGGGAGAGAGAACTGGGATCAATATGTAAAATAAAAATAAAAAATAAAGAAGGAAAAAAATGGAAAAAATGTACTTCTCCAGTTTTTGTGTATTTGCTTCAAGTATGGGAAAAAACCCTTAAAAAGCAACCCAGATTTTATAACCTTTTATGCTTGTAAATTCTCTTTTCCAAGTTTGGTATCCTTTCATGAAGAGTCTACTTGAAAGCATTGCTTCTCTCTATATTGAATACCTTCTAAATGCATGCACCTTTCCTTACAGTACTTTAAGTTAGGCAAAGAAATAAAGTAAACCTTTGGTAGGTCCCTTAGAGAGTAGTCATTAAATCCATAATTTATTCTGTAATTTTTGTTCAGAGAGAAGTTCCCTGTGATGGGGACTTCCTTCAAGACTCCTACCATTGTGCTGCAACAAGTATTGTCATTTTACTACTCCAAATTTGTTATCTGAGTGCAACAAATATTGTCATTTTACTATTTGGAATCCCTTCTTGTTTTAATTGTACCAATAATGCATTGATTTTTCTCTTAATCTCCAGTGTTCCCTCAGAAGTATTATGGTATGAGCTCTGTCTTCTTTGAAAAGGAAAGCCTAGAGTATTCTATGTCATTATCTTTCCTGAAATCTTAAGTATTCTAAATGCTGCAAATGTTTTTAATCACTAAATTAATTATAGATATAAAGTTAACGGTACGTCCAGAAAAAACCAGAGACAGAAGAAGGCAAAACTTTCTTATGTAGCCCCTAAGATTTTGAAGAAGATAGCATGTATCTAGCATTATTATAACTAAATTTTGGCTGGAAGTTTACTGTGTTTCAAAGCTTAACAGAGGAGTTTGACACTGATGAAAAGATATACCAGATTTCTGCTCTAAGTCTCAATGTCATTTCCAAAGCTTTTATATAAAAATTTGTGTATAGGCATTTCACCAAGATATAAAAATTATTTTCTGCATTTCACTTCTAACTACATATGAAGCCAATTTTCTATAATACCTTTAGAGGACCTTGAACATTTTTCTACCAATATATAGGAGCCCTGTATTTATCTCCCCCTTGGTTAAACAGGCTAAAGAACTAGTCTGATATCTGGAGTGATAGTATAAAATTTACATTTCTAATATACAGAACAGCACCAAGTCTTATCATTTTTTTTTCATAATTTGGAATGTTTGAGTCAGTCTTCAGTTTAATAATATGAGGAAAAAACTCATAATGTTAAAGGATATCAGTGCCAAGCCACTTTGACTTATCTATATATTTTTGTATGTGCTTTCCATGAAAGCTGAGTTATATAACTAGTCTATTCTTTCTATAAAATGAGCATATTATATACCTTGTATAGTTATCTTAAAGACTTAAGAGTTAATACAGGTACAACACTTGTAAACAGATCTGATACATATATAATTTAGCTATTTTCAACATAGTTTTGAAAGGGAATATATTTAAGTACTTTCATGCTGAAAACCACAGTGGACTGGCATTATGAAATATCTTTATATCATTGGCTGCCCTTTTATAGAGTTTTTGAAAGTGGAATTTATTATTTTGGTAAAATCAACTTAATTCTTCTATATAACTATATTAGTTATGAATTAATTCTGTCTTGACCACAATGTGCACAGGGGCAAGAATGGTTTGATTCCACAGAAGTGACAGGACTTCCTCTGTCTCACCCCCTTTCCCTTTATGAAGGGAAAATGATATAGGAAATAAGTTGTGAACAATGCATATTTACATTCCTTACTATCTATGCTGTTACATAAACAGCCTTTCTGAATGAGCAGTCACTTCATTAATAGAGTAACATTAAACCATTCTTTATTATCTAGTAGAGTTGTAGGAAGTAAGGTAATATATTAATGTGAAAATGTTATTATTAATTTATAAGTATTATGGTACAGATTAGGAAGTATCTTACCCCAAATCTTATATGTTGAAGTTTTGTTCCCCAACTCTGATGGAAGATGTCATTCTGTAAATATGTTTCTCTTATTGGTTAATGAATAAAGCACTGTTTTCCAATAGGAAAGCAAGATAGGAAGGACTAGGAGACTAGGAGGAGAGAGGAAGGATTAGGGAGGAGATCCAAGATGGAGGACTGAGAGAGCAGAACACTACCCTCTCTCTGGTAAGATAAAATCACGTGGAAATACTTAGATTAATAGAAATTGGTTAGTAATTAAGACAGAGCTAGCTGATAAGAAACAAGTAACTGACCTACAGCTTTATATCTAATACAGAGTCTCAGTGTGTTATTTGGGGCTGGCACGGAGGTGGGACTAGGCGGCTAGGGGAAAAAAACATACTCATAACACAGCTCAATGTTTATATGTAGGGCTTTTAGGAAATGAATGGGTGAAGAATTGATGAATGACTAATTTTATGGCATTATTACAAGGTTATGGAAAGTAGAATCTAGATCCACATTAGCAGCTAGAGGTCTCCGGATATGGAACTTTAAAGGTTGTATCATATGGCCATTCCCTCCCCTTCTTTTCTTTCCAGCATTCTTCTCCATTATACCTTCTCTGTCATGCTTTTCTGCTCTGCCTCTGACTCAAAACAATGGAGTCAAGTAATTAGTGAGTAAAGTTCTAACATGATAAGTTAAAGTAAATCATTCCTCCTTTAAGTTGGTTTCTTGGATACCTTGTGATAGCTACAAAAATAATAAACAATCAGAGTTGATGTTACTACCCTTAATTTCATCTACAGAACATCGATGATGTCTTCTGTTACATAATGCTATTTTATAAGCAAAGATTTTCATGATCATCAAATCTGAACTAAATGACCCCAAGTATACTTTATTTTTCTCATCATTTACTTCATGTCACCATAATCTATAATTATTAATATTGTTCTTATAATTTTCCTATTTAATGGATGTCTTTTAGCTTAGCATTAATTATTTTCTTTTGTGACCATTGAAGAATAGAAAATATAGTGGCATTAATTACATTTATGATGATTTCATGAAGTAAGGTTTAAAATTTGATTTCAAATACAAGCAAGCTATCATTTTACTTTACTGCCTCTTTTTTCCCCTTTCTTTTCAGATCCAAAGTAGACCATTGTTTCAGGGAAGGTTCAGATTATAGAAACTCAATGTAATTTTAATATTTCCTTTTCCAATTGTGCTTCAAATATTACATACTATAAATACTATAATTTGTTAGTATTCTACTTTTGGGCTTATAATTCTCCAGACAAATTTGAAGTACCCAAGGCTACTGAAGTCATGGATTTTATGAGAACCTACACCAATAACTTAATTAAAATATCACAATGCATAACTACACTCTATTTGTTCTTATATTCACAGATGTTGTAGAATATTATTTTAACTAGACAAAAATGTGCTACATTACTTATGCTGTAGAATAATACTTTGACTGTGTAAAGGTGTGTTACTTTTGTTTATGTTGCATTTATTTGTCAATTTAGTGATTGTGCTAATTTTGTAGAGATATGTTGCATCTACTTCATCTTTCTTGCATAAGGCACCTGATTGGTCTAATAAACAGATGAACAGACAATAGCTAGGCATGAGAAAGGCTAGACAGGACTGAAAGTGAGAGAAAATAAATAGGATGAAAATATAGGCTAGAAAGATATAAGCTGGAAGTATGAGAGAAGAAGGAGGAGAAAAATGAGGGAGACACCAGGGGCAAGAAGCCAGATGGTGCAGGCCAGCTAGTCATGATAAGCAGTGAAAGTAAGATAAACAGAAAGAAAAGTAAAAGGCCTTGTAGCAAAAGGTGGATGAAGAGAAACAGGTTAATTTAAGTTAAAAGAGCTAACCAGGTCAAGCATTCAAAAGTGATAAATGTCTGTGTCATGATTGGTAACCCAAAAGAAAAAGCCTGCTACACACAGGTAATTACAGTCCTCAATCCTCATCAAGGAAACTTCTCTCTGAAATGGATGGAATCATTACAGAAAAAAATAACTAATCAAATTGCAGAGTTGGGAATTTTAATCCCAACTTGTATATCTATAATAAAAATCCACACCTAAATTGGAAGGAACATGAAAGAAGGTGGGGAAATTGTAAGTACCAGAGTATCAGAGAGTTTACTGTGAGATTGTATCTCCTAGTGATGTTACAAGATCCACCCATAAATTCTCTCACCAATATGACTTCTTAAACATGACCTGAATAACAGACATGCTAATAGAGATGGGTATATACTTCACAAGGCCTCAACACTATACAAAGAACTACAGGCAACTAAAGAATGTTGAACACTGAAGAAATAGTCTTTTTCCATGGAAGAGCACACCAATAGGTTAAATTATATCAGTGGGGTATTTCCACCAGAGAAACAAACAAGAACACATTAGAACAAAATTTTCCTGTGTGTTAATTGAACAATGAAGTTTTGATTTGCTTAAAATGGAAAGGACAAGCAGAAGTGGTACAGAATTCCTCTAAAAGAATTCTATAGGGCTGAAAATCTGGATAAATGGTTAAGGGTATGTACTCCTCTTCCACAGGACCCTGATTTTATTGCCAACAGCCATGAATTATGGTTTACAAGTACTTATAATTCCAGAACTTCAAGATCCAATGCCTCTGGCCTCAGCAGTCACTGATCTCTCTCTCTCTCTCTCTCTCTCTCTCTCTCTCTCTCTCTTTCTCTCTCTCTCTCTGTGATACAGAGACTTTATCTTATAAAATTTTACATATTACTGTAAATTTTGATCTTTTTCTTTGAAATCAGAAACAGAGAAATTCAGGCAAAGAAGAAATATGGAATGACTTATTTGACAAGTGGTGTAGCAAGATTTCTTTTGAGACTCCAACCAGTTCACAAATAATAACACAAAGATTTATTATTAGCTATGAGTGCTCAGCCTTGTCTTATGCTTTTATACATAGCTCTTATCATTGAAATTATCTTGTTTGTCTTCATCTACATTTTGCCTCAGGGATTTTTACCTTTCATCATTCTGCATCTCCTACTCTGTACCTGGCTGGCTGCAATCATCCTAAGCCTAGATTGCCCCTCCTACTTATTCTCCCTTTCTGCCAGCCAAATCTATTCCTCTACTCTCTAGCTAATGGCTGTTAAGTTCTTTTTATTAGATCAATCAGGTGCCTTTAGCAGGCAAAGGAACACATCTTTACAATGTTAAATGTATTGAGCATAAACAAATGTAATACATTTTTATATAGTTGAAGTAAAATTCTGCAACATAAACAAATGTGAAACTGCTTTATATAGTTGAAGTAACAATCCACAGCATAATGGTTCACTGTGGTTGCTACAAGCAGAGAAGACCATAAGCAATAATTAGGAGGAGTTAAAATAGTATTGAAGTAATCAAAGAGAAATACTTTGTCTAGAGTGGTTTAGATGGAGTGTTGACATTTTGTGAGATTCTGCATTGTTTGAAAGTACTGACCAGATTCACTGACTGATATGAGGGTTATGAAAACATTGGAGCCAATAATCACATGAAGACTTTTGTTTTGAATTCAGTTATAATTAACTAGAATAATAGACAAAATCTAAACTAACTTCTTGTGTTTCAGTCCCGCTGGTTATCACACATTACAGTTCCCTCCTAGAATGTAGGCTAGTTAGGCAAATTATTTCTAACCAATATAATACAGTAGAGAGAATTGAATGTAATTTTCATGATCATATTTTAAGTGACTTAAAAGAGTCACTTCTATCTTTTAGGTAAAATCTCTCCTTTGTTCCATTGAGAAAGCAAGCCAATAGATTGGTTTCACTGGCAAAATAGCAATACCAAAAACCTCAAACATAGCTTTCAGTATATGCCCAGATAGAACCTGGGGCCATTTAAAAACGTGAGCTTAGAGTTCATCCTTATCCAAATGAGTTTTCAAATAACAACTTAAACATTGATGGTTCCTCGATTACTTTCCCTATGAAAGATTCTGAGACTTAAAGCCCCAGTTAAGCTGTCTCCTTATTCACAGAAACTGTTAAATAATAAATGTAATTTGGGTTAAGGCATTATATGTTGTAGTGTTCTTTATGTAACATTAAGTAATAATTATACACTAAGAAAGGATTAACTACTATAGAATGAAGATTTGGAACTAAAATTCAGAAGCTAAATGTTGAATATGCTAGGTTAATTGTATTTATTATAAATATAATTTATGTGAGTCTAGAAAAGTCTGAAAACAAGCAAGTTTCTGAGTGTGTATTGGTGTGGATGCTGACGTGTACAGCTATGTATGTGTGTGAATACTTATGCATATATGAATGTGTGTGTGTGTTTGTGTGTGTGTGTGTGTGTGTGTGTGTGTGTGTGTATGGTCTAGAAACACACTTCATCTGTCATTTATCAGGACATTATCCACATTGTTCTTTGATACAAGGTGCTTTGTTAGCCTAGAGCTTGACAAGTAGGCTGGTCTGGCTAGCCATCAAGCCCCAGAGATCTGCTTGTCTCTACTTCCTCAGACCTGGGATTATAATGCATAACCTACGACAACTGACATTTTTACTTGGTTTGGGGTATTGTTCTCAGGTCCTCAAGCTTGTTTAGGAAGCACTTCAACAACTGAGCTTTTTCTCTAGCCTGACGTACATAGAGGTTTGATGATCTGAAACATATAGATAAAATTTGAAAACATGAAAATACAGGAGATCACCAAGCAAGTCAAGTAAATATAGGGAATGAAGCATTCTAAGAACAACTTAGAAAACCCTGAGTAGGAGGACATATGCTACAAAGGAACACTTGGAGGAGTGACACTTAAGACAGGTCCCTACTTCACATGACCTGTCAGATCTACATGACCCCAACTGGATGGCATTCCCCTAAATATGGAATTGGGGTGGGGGATGGGAGGGGAGGGTGGTTAGGGTGCATGTGAGAATGCAGAGAGGGTAAAAGGGAGGAATGGAGGGAGGGAGGGCACAGGAACTGGGATTGACATGTAAAATAATAAATTAAATAAAAAAATGCTTTGACTCCAAAATTTAAGTTCAAGGACAAGTTACTGGGGAAAAGGAAATTTCTAATTTCCACAGAAAATGAAAAGCTATGGATTCCTTCCAGACTAATGTGGTTTGATCAAGCCAGACCGCCTGAAACAGAGTACCAGGTGATCCTACAGCTGGACAAAGCAGCCTTACAGACTACAGCTAGGATTTCTGTATCTTCTTAGAATCCCCCATGACAGGCCCCTTACCAGCAGGAAGTAGTTTGGAAAGAATGATGCCCAAATTCCCAAATATTGTCTATAAATGTTTGTTTTCATTTAAATGGACTTGGTTATATAAAATAAATTTAAAAAATACCTTTTGAAAAAGTGATATGAAAAGCTGCTAGCTACTGAACAAGCTTCCTAAAACCTAAACAACAGTCTTGAGGGCTGTTATACTGAAAACAAGTAAAATTAGAATGTTGTAGTGATATCTCGTTCATACTCTAACAAATAAAGCTTGCCTGAAGATAAGAAGGTGGAGCTAGACATTGATTAACCATGAAGGTCTGGAGGGCTATATAGACAGGCAGGAAGTGATATGGCTATGTGGAGAGAGTAAGTAACAAAGTGGGAGGAGACAAGAGTTCAGTCTCTTTTCAGCCTGAGGATTTTGTAGATGTAAGAGCTATAGTGGCTCTATGCTCTGCTTTGATCTTTCAGCTTTCAACCCCTAATATCTGACTCTATGATTTTATTATTAACACCTATTATAACTCGTGCTACAGAAAGTGGCTGTTGCATAGTAGTGAGTTCCAGATATTGTAATATTCTTATTGTACAGAAAGAGAGTAGTGATTTGACATGAGGAGAAAATGGGTGATATAATAAATAGAAGTTGATGGTGATAGAAAACCTTTTGATAGTCAGGATGGGGTGACATCCAATCCATAAGGAAAAATACTTATCTTTGTGAGAGATATGATGAGGTCATTAATTGTAACAGAGAAGAACAATATATGATTTCACATGCCAATAGGTTTGAAAATTTGATTAGCATTTTGACCAACTTCTTTCCAGTCTTTTAAATGGGATGATGTAGGGTATACGGAAGGAGGTACTGAAGGTTTGATGATAGAAGAATAATTATGAACTATTTTTGGAAGGTAAAGTAATGAAAGGATGATTAATATATTGTATAAATGCAGAAAAATATTAAGGCACATCTAAGATATGCAGACATCTTTATAGAAATTTACTTTTTAAAAAAAATCTATGATTTCCTGTTATAGGCATTGGAAGTAAAGGAATGTATATGACGAAAAGATATGAGTTATGTATTAGGAAAGCAGTTCATATTAATCTTTTACTTGGGTCTATTTAAAGACACTGACATGTACTATCATTTGGTTAATTTGTTTACCCCAAACCTTCTATCTTCCATAATCTTTGAGCCATAATATCCCTGTCACTTATTCTGCTGGATATGAATGTCATGGGTATCCTTTTGCTTCTGGTTTCAGAGTATGATGCTGGTCCCTAAAGCATTAATAACAATGCTAGTATAAAATTAAGCAAGTGTTCACTTTTAAATAAAAATATCTCTTCAAACATCACCCTCCCTGTGGAGTGGGGGAGGTGGCATGGAAGGGTGGTCTGGGGGCATGGGAGGGAATGAGAAAATGAAGGAGGGAGGGAGAAAGGGAGGGAGGGAGATGGAACTGAGATCGATATATAAAGTAAGAAATTTAAATAATTCATTCACTGTTATTTCTGCTTAATTATAAGACAAAAAGTTATTGTACTTCATAATTAGCCAGAAATAATACATTGTTAAGAATGTCCATTAGTAAGGAAAGATGTGAATCATATTTCTTTGTTTATGAAAAGAATCTTTGTTTGATTTTTATTTTAATTTATGTATATCTATATTTCACCTGCATGCATGTTCGTGTATCATATGTATAACAAGTGTCCACAGAAGCCAGAGGAGGACATTGTCGTAGACAGTTATGAGCCATCGTGTGGATGCTTGGAATCAAATTCAGATGCTCTGGAAGAGAAGCCATTGTTCCTAACTACTTAGTCATGGCTCCAGCCCATTTTCAGTTTTTTCTTTCTTTTTGTGATGATAATATATCATTTCCCCATTACTTTTCTTTCATATTTCACTGCTTTATTTCTTTCAAATTCGCAGCCTCTGTTTTCATTCATTGCTATTACATGTTTACACACATACACAAACACACAGACACACACACACACACACACACACACACACACACACACACACACTATTTCCTCCACTCAGCATTTCTTAGTTGCTTGTAGTTCTTTGTGTTGAGTTGAGGCTTCATGCCTTATTATCTATCCACTTTGGCATGTCTATTGGTGTTGTCCTTGTTCATCTTATGTTAAGTTTTAAAAGCACATGCAACCATTTATTTTGATATGGCCATAGTGTCAGCGTATCCATTTCAGTACTGAGTACAGTAATAATTATAAACTCTGTCCCAAGCCAGATCTTCCTTCTCAATGAGTTAAACAACTATATTGTATTTGAGACATCAGTTAAAGTCTTTTGTCTTGCTAGCTTTAATTATTTTCTGGTAAGTTATGTCTTGGATCACATCAGTCCTTTAAACATGGTTTAATGATTTTGACATTTCTGGAAAAGGGTTGGGATTTCCTAATTTATCTAGCAACTTCTCATCTTCCTAGTCCCCATCCCTTCTTGGATAGAAATTATTTTTACCTTAAAAATTTGTAAAGAAATAGTTATCTGTGGCAGGATTTTTCTTCACCTAACAAACATATTGCAGCATTAATATATTTAAAATATCTAACTATGTCTTTAAGCTTCTGAGTACAAAGCACATAATGTGATGAAAAGGGAGAATTCATATTGCTTCCAAAATCACTACCATGAACAAATTTCTGTTTATATATTACATTGGCCACTATTTTTAACAACAAAAATAATATTCCAGATTACAAACTCATAGCATGCAAACTTATCTATGAGCCTCATTGCATTATAGTTATATAATGCAGTACCTTATAGTTATATAACACAATGTTAATAATTAGTCATTTATAATTAAGCATAGAGTGTTAGACATAGCCCTGTAACAGCTAAATAAGAATATTGGAGATGAGTCCCAGGCATCTAATTTTATTTATATTTTATGTATCAGATATGTATCTTAGTATTAGATTACAATTTTGATACTTTTAAACTATGGTCATCTACAGATTAAAATAGCAAAAACTGCATGCATGGTAAACATGTACAGAAATTTATTTTTTCCTAAATAATTCTTGGAGAACTATTTGTATATAACTTACCAGTTATTGGGTACTATAATTAATCTTCCTATTCTCTTCTTTCTTGTGCTAACTCACTCACTCACCTCTTAATAATTCATCTATCATATAATAAATATGTACTGAATATCTACTAAACTGTAGACATTTATGACATATAACAGTAAAATAAACATAACCCATGTTATGATGAAATGCTGAGATTTACCTGGTATCTATAAGTAAGATGACCATTATTAAGATTAATTCAGGCTATAATAGATATAGAATATATATTTGAAACCATATTATATTAACCAACATTCTGCAGACTATGTTAGATCCTTTATCTTCATGTAATTTCAGATTAATGCTTTTCCTTAGTATTTGTCTTATTATTTATACTGGTAAACAGGAAATTTGAGACACACATTTCCCAGTTTCTGACTCATGTTCAGTAGATGGAAATAAAATATTTTCCTCCCCCTCACACTGAATTACCAAAAATGAATTACACAAAAATAATTTAAGTGTTGCATTTTCTTCAAATGTACTTTAGTAAAGCATGAATAATAAAAACACAAGGACAGATATTAGGATTCATGCTGAAAATCAGAAAAGCAAAGAAGCCAGTCAGTAGCTCTTAGCTACCTTTACCAAGGATGAAATGGAGATCCTGTCTTCCATGTGACTGGAAACTGAATCTCACATGAGACCCTTTGCTTCTTCCATATATACCACTCTAGTGCTGGAATTAAAGGTGTGAGCTCCGTTAGTCTTTTAGAGCGATTCACTCTATTGTAGCACAGGGTGGTCTTGAACTGACAGAGATCCATCTGTCTCTGTTTCCTTAGTGTTGGTATTAAAGGTATGTACTACCACTGCCTAGCATCCATGGCTAAACTAGAGTGGCTAGCTTTGCATTCTGATCCCATGCAAGCTTCATTAAATCATAAATAACATATCACCACATTTTGGTATTTCAAAATTAGTATAATACTCTAAACGCCACCATCTTATTAACAAATTGAGCCACTGCTTCCTTCCCTTTGGATAATCACCTACTTAATAACTGTTTAATCAAATTGTTATAGGACAAACGTGGCTATAGAATTTTTAGTTAACATTATTGCATTTATTTTACATACTAACCATAGTTTTCCCTCCTTTCTATCCTCCTCTTTCCTCCCCCTGCCACCCATCCACTCCCCATGCACTCCGCTGTCTCCATTCAGAATGGGGTAGGCCTCCCATGGGCTTGAACAAAGAATACCACTTCAAGTTGAAGTGGAACCTAGAGAGATCCTCCCCCTGTATCAAGCTGAATTTCCAGCATGGACAAGGCATTCTCAAAAACCAGCTAAGTGTCTTGGACAGGTCCTGATCTCACTCAGTTCTGGGAACCTTACAAAGAGACCAAAGGTACACGATTGTCACCCATATGCAGAATGCCTAGGTAAGTCCCATGCAGGCTCCCTAGCTGTTGGTCCAGAGAACATGAACTGTTCTACTTATAAAATAAATGTTATCAGAGAAGGTAAAGGTAATGGACATGACTGCAGTTGACTTCGTTTTTTTTTAATATTTTGCAAAACATGAATTATAACTCTGCTATATGTTAGATTTAGTCTGGGTGGTCATTACATACACAACATTATAAACTTAATTTTGAGGTAATAAGGATGTACAAATTCAATATGGCTCTGATGTTAAGGAACAGAGCCTTGGGAGGGGTGGTTTGATTAAATGTAGCCAAAAAGCTAGTGTTTTGATGTAATCTTGTAAAGTTAAAAAATATTCTAAGGCTGAGGATATAGCTCAGTTATTCAAGCACCATTCAGCATGTATGGAACTTGTATTCAATCTCTAGTACCAACCATGGAAAAAAGGAAAGGAATTTTCCCTTTATCTTGATATCTGGTACCTGGAACCACTTCTGGACTCTGCTAGAAAGAAATCCATTAACGGCTATAGCTCTTTGACTTTGGGCAGCAAGAACCAAAATTCCAAAAGAAGCCTCTTTTCTCTATAATGCAGTCTGTGGTACTGTGTTGTTTGGAAAATAACGTGGACTACTACAGTTATTTTCACTGCCAAATTTCACACTGCTTTAACTCTCTTGCTTTATTGAGGCTTGAAAGAGAAAAAAAAATCTATGTGTAACAAAAGAATTTGATCTCAATTTTTGCAGGCTGTCTTCCCAGGAAAACAGATTTAAAAATAGGGATTACCTTTCTAATTTGCTGGGATAAGCATCCGTAGGGAGGAGAACAGAACAGAATCAAACTGGGTAGAAAACACAGAAGGCTTTAACTAATCTAATGTAGATATCCTCAGTTAGTCTTGCTTTTGAGATTTGTCCCAGATCCAAAGAGCAGCTAGACTTTAGACATTAAATACAGGACATCTTAGAAAGGAGCTGTTAATTTAGGCAACACGGATATCTTCAGTAAAATTCTGGCAATGGAAAATGATACAAGCTAGGTTATCAGAGCATGCCGTGTCATTGGCATGAGGTCATTAAGCCTTGACAGAATATTTTGGTGATACAGTGGAGGAACCCAACTAGCAACTGTTCTTCCATGTCATTTCATACACCAAAGAAAACAGCACTGCACATGTATATATTTGACTTAGAACCTAGAAGTGAAAGAATTACTATCATCATTTTATAATGGTGGCCTATGAGAAGTTTTATTCGTTGAATAAAAGCACGGTTACATCATACTTTTTTGTTTTACTTGTGTACTAAAACACTGGTTTTTACTCAAAGCTCTGTGACTTTGTTAAATCATACACAGTGAACTAATTTAGAAGATGGAGCTTATATTCTTTGTCAGATGGACATTCTCATGTTTCTATGGATTGAATAAATGAAAAAAAATGGAGAAGATAGCTTTTAGCTTGGAGCAGGCATTCTTTTTAACAATTAACAATTAATACTCATTTTGCACTTTTGAACTCATCACATTTTAGAAGATTGGCCTTTATGAAATCACTCCTATCAAAGGTTCATTTAACATTTTAAAACCTTAATTGATATATAATTCACATACCATAAAGTTCATTCTCTTAGAGGGAGTGATTTGATGGAATTTTAATAGATACATAAGTTTGTCTACTCTCATGACTATGCAAATTCAGAATACTTTTATAACCCCAGAAAGAAACCCAATATGTAATAGTTGCTATTCATCCCTCTGCCCAGTCTCTTAGCCTCTAGCAACAGTTAATCTTCTGTCTGTTTGAATTTGCCTATTCTGATCATTTCATATAAAGTGGATGATACAAAATGTAGCCTTTAGCATCTGGTTGCTTCGCATGCCATAATGTTTTCACTATTCAGACATGGTGTAAAATGCTGTCAGTACTTTGTTCCTCTTCATTTATTTCTATGTCTGAACAATATTCTGTTGTTTGGCTATATGACATTGTGTTCAACCACTAATCTGCTCATGGATGTTTGATGGTTGTCTTTTAAAGTTATAAGTAATGTAGCTGTGAGAAATCATTTGCATTTTTGTGGATAGATGTTTTAAAATCCTTAGATTTTAAGGAGGAAGTTTTTAGGTCATACATTAACTCCATGTTTAACTTCTTTTTTTTTTAAAGTGATTAAACATTGTACATTTCTACCAGCTACATATGAGTGTTTTAGAAGACATCTGTCCTTTCAATTACTGCCTTCACAGTAGACATAAAATGATAACCCAAGATTTGGATTTATATTCACTTTCTGACCAAAGTTATAATTTGTCATGTGCCTACTGGCAATAGATATGCCGTATTTGTAAAAGTATTTTATCATATCATTTTCCCATTTCTTGTGTGGTGGTAACTTCCATGCCATATACATTTTATTATTGTAAACTGTAAATTTGTTGGCAGTTAGTAAGTGCATTCATAGAGCTGCACAACAGTCACCATTATGTCCTTGGAAACACTTTCCTCACCCTAAAATGAAGCTCTGTACTCATTAAGAGCTCATTCCTCATTTCCCTTCAGCCATATCTCTAGTAATTATTAATCTTCTTTCTGTGTCATTGTTTTGGTTTATTGTGGACATATAAGTTAAGTGGAATCATAAATTTATGATTTTTATGGACCTTACTCTTTTCCCTTAGGGTCTGTTTGGCTTACACTTCCAAGTCACAATCAATCATTGAAAGAAAGGCAGGGCAAGAACTGAAAATAGGTCCCTGCCTAAGTGAACCATGGAGAACACTGCCTGCTGGCTCACTCACAGACTCATGCTTAGTTGGCTTCATTATACAATCCAGGCCAACATACCTAGGACTATTGCCTCTCACAGTGAGGTAGATGATCATTAATAGTCAATAAAAATTTTTCAAGTGTTTTATAGTCATAACTCTTATTTTTCCACTTTGTTTTATTTTCATGTGGTATGAGGTAAGACCCGCAAATTTATGATTTATTGTGAGTTCCTGCTTGTCCTAGCACTGTTTGTTGAACAGCATTTTCCCATTCAATGTTCCTTGCAGCCTTATGTTAAAAAAAATAATCAAATGATCTCAGGTATAGATACATTGATTTATTTCTGCATGGTAAATTTTAGTATAATAATTTATCTGGCTTCATGAATTACCACAATGATCTGATTATAGACCTTGGTGTGTTGAAATAGGAAAGTATGCTTTCTCAATCTTAACTATTCTCTGCCAAGATTGCTCGTAGTTCAGCTTTTCTTGAGATTTTATTTAATTTTAAAACAATCTTATTTTGCATACCAGTACCAGTTCCCTCTCCCTCCCATCCTCCCCCTTCGTCCACCAGCTCCCCACCCCACTCTAATCTACTCCTCATAGAGGGTGTGGCCTTCCATGGGGAATCAGCAAAGTCTGTCAAATCAGTCAGAGCAGGATTGAGGCCCTCCCTCCCCCTGTATCCAGGCTGAGCAAGATATCTTTCCATAGGAAATGGGCTACAAAAAGCCAGTTTGTACACTAGGGGTAATTACTAGTTCCACTGCCAGCAGCCCCACAAACTGCCCAAGTCCTCCCCAAATCTCCCCCATAGTCAGAGGGCCTGGTTTGATCTCATGCTAGTTCCCAAGCTGTCAGCCTGGAGTCAGTGAGTTCACACTTGCTCAGGTCAGCTGTTTCTGCTGATCTTGACTCCTTGGTCATGTCACTGCAACCTCTCTACAACTGGACTCGAGGAGTTTGGCCCACCGCTTAGCTGTGACTCCCTGCATCCCAGCATCTGCTTTAATCAGTTACTAGATGAAGGCTATAGTATGGCAATTAGGGTAGTCCTCAATCTGAATATAGGGGAAGGACAGTTAATTTACCCTCTACACTATTGCTTTGATTCTTCTTTGGGAAAATCCTTGTGGATTCCTGGGAATTACCCTAATGCTAGGCTTCTCATTAACCCCACAATGGCACCCTCTGTCAAGGTATACCTTTCCTTGCTCTCAATTCTATTATTGCAATTCCTAATGTTCCCTTCCCCCTCGCCTTCTCCCCTCCCTACTCTTCTACTACCCTCTCCTCTATCCCCATGCTCCCAATTTACTCAGAAAATCTTGCCTGCTCCCCCCTTTTTTGGAGGGGGTCCATGTATGTCCCTCTTAAAGTCCTCCTAGTTTCTTGGCTTCTCTGGGGTTGTGGATTGTAGACTGGTTATTCTTGGCTTTATGTCTAATATCTACTTGAGGGTGAGTACATACTGTATCTTTTTCTTCTAGTTCTATCCATTTGCCTGCAAATTTCAAGATGCCATTGTTTTCTGTTTGTTTGTTTGTTTGTTTTACCCCCGCTGAGTAAGTACTTCATTGTGTAAATGTACCTCATTTTTCATTTTAAGCTTTTATTTAAATAAAAAACAATCTTATTTTATATACCAATCCAAGTTTCCTCTCCCTCCTGTCCTTCCATTCCCCTACCAATCCCCATACCACCCCCATCCACTCCTCAGGGAGGGTGAGGCATCCCATGAGGGAGATCATCAAAGTCAGTCAGAGCCCATCCCCTGTGTATCTAGGCTGAGAGAATATCCCTCCATAATGTATAGGCTCCCAAAGCCAATTCATGCATTAGGGAATAATACTGATTCTACTGCCAGAGGCTCCATGGACTGCCCAGGCCCCCCATTTGGCAACCATATTCAGGGGCCCTGATTCTGTCTTATGCTGGTATCCCAGCTGTCAGACTGAGGTCTATGAGTTCAGGTCAGCTCTTTCTGTAGGTTTCCCCAGCATGGTCATGATCCCTTTGCTTATCATTCCTCCCTCTCTACAATTGGATTCCAGGAGTTCGGCTCAGTGTTTAGCTGTGGGTGTCTGCTTCTGCTTTCATCAGCTACTATATGAAGGCTCTAGGATGGCATTTAAGGTAGTCATGAATCTCATTATCTGGGAAGGACATTTCAGGTAGCCTCTCTGCTATTGTGGCTTAGCAGATAAGAACATTGGCTGCTCTTCCAGAGGACCTAGGTTCAATTCCAAGCTCCCACATGACAGTGACTAATGTCTGTAATTCCAGTTGCAGGGAATCTGACACCCTCAAACAGACATACTTGCAGGCCAAACTACAAATGTACATTAGTCAGTTTTCTACTGCAATAATAAAAACACCATGATGAATGCAACTTACAGGAAAAAAAAACATTTATTTCAGCTTACAGTGGGAGGCAGCAGGCACTGAAGCTTGAACAAGCCGAGAGCTCACATCCTGAAACACAAGTAGGAAGTAGAGAGTAAATTGGAAATAGCATGAAACTGTAAAAACTCAAAGCAGAATCCAGTGACATAATTCCTTCATCAGGGCTGCACCATTTTAAACCTATCCAAACAGTGCCAAAATTTGTGGACCAAATATTCAAACTAAGTCTTTGGGTGTCATTGCCATTTTTTACCACATGCATGTGTACTGTTATGTGCTCTCTCTCCTTCTCTCTCTGTCTCTCTGTCTCTGTCTCTCTCTCTCTCTTTGTGTGTGTGTGTGTGTGTGTGTGTGTGTGTGTGTGTGTCCCATTTAGATCTTTTCTCTTTGAACTGGAGATACAAGAGGTTGTGGATCACTAGATATGTTTTCTGAGAACTGAACTCTGGTCTTAGCAGCAAACATTTTTAAGCACTAAGGAATCTCTCCAAAATTCTATTATGCTTTAAACATCTCCTTAATGTCCTCCATTTTCATACCCTTAAATATACTACTCTTTTCTCTCTAATAATGGGTTTATTCCCAGTGTTTCAATGTTTTTAATTAACCTATCTCTCATTTATCTAAATATTTATTTTGAGATAGGGTCTTTCTACAAAGCACTGACTTGCCTGGAACTTACTGTATAAACTAAGCTGACACCTGAACTCACAGAGATCCTTCTACATTTGCCTCTTGATTATTGGAATTAAAGGCATACACAACTATGCTTCGCAAGGTTTTGCTTGTTAAGAGCTATTTATTTTGTTTTGGGTGTTTATTTATTTTGCCTGCCTGCATGTATATACAACCTATGTGTGCCTGGTTTCTGTCTCCATAAAACCTCTGTAGAAGAGGGGCTTGTATCCCTGGAAATGGAGTTATTTGCCATTATAATCCACCATATATATTGAGGAAACCAAACCTAGATTCTCGACAAGAGAGACTAATATATTTAAAATTTGAATCATCTCTCTATCCTAAGGAAGTTTTTCATATAATAATGTCACAAATTATTTTTAATAGTGTCATATTTTAGTTCTTACATATAAATCTACAACCCATTTTAAGCTAATTTTGCTTATTGCATGAAAAATTATCCAATTCTGTTTGCATATGTGTTTTAGTATTTCAAGAATAAACTGATAAACTTTTAGGTGAGATGTCTCCTTACCTATAGAAAAGTAAAAGTTAGATTTCAAAACTGCTATGTAATATATGTTAACCTCAAGTCTAGTCTATCCAATTTCTTAAGTATATGGCTCCACTTAAATCAATACGTAATGACATTAGAATTCTATACACACTTCCTATGTGAATTTTTGTGACTGCTATTCGACTCCTGATAAAATTCTAATAGAGACAACTATTATTTTATTTTAGAGAGAATGCCTACATTGTATTGATTCTCAATTCTTTCAGAAATGTTTGGCATTATATATCTAGACTAGGTAGGATTCTCAGAGTGTAACAGTCCTGGTTTTATGATTTGAATGAGAGGCTCACACAAGTAGAACATTTGAAGACTTGCTCCCCAGTTTAGAAAGAATTAGAAGGTAGATTTGTTAGAGGAAGTATATCACTTGGAGCAGGCTTAAAGTTTCAGAAGCCTCCCTCCATTCTCAGTGCACCCTCTGATTCCTATTTGTGGATCTTGATGTGAGCTGTCAGCTACTTCTTCATTTCCATGGCTGCCTGTCTGTTGTCATGACCATTTTTATCCCTTGGGAACTGCAGTCCCCAAGTAACTCCTCCCTTTTATAAGTGAACTTGTTCATGGTGTTTTTTTTCACAGCAATATGCAATTAACAAATACTCATAGGGTCTATTAGATCCGTACACTGCAGAGATAATTATTTTTACCTTGGGTACTAGGTAACCATTTGTCCTTCCCTTTTTTGAAGAGCCTTTTTAGGAGACAGCTATTGAAAATTTCATTATCTGAAAAAACACCTGATACTGTGGAAAATGTTTCCAACCATATTCATCTATGAAATAATAGGAGATAATAAAAGTTACGGGATATTAGTTCCTTTACAGTGATTCTTCATCTTGCATCTTAAAAAAAAAGAACATATCATGTAAGGCCAGCAAGGTAACTCAGTTGTTTAAGGCACTTGCTGTCAAGCTTTATAGGATTCATTGGTAACGTTGAGGTCTTTTCTTCCCAAGATGCCTGAACAGTACTTTACAGCACTATGAGAGCTAGTCAGCCAGGATAAATTATTCATTTCTCTATATCCAGCAACTAAAGTGTGTTTTGTGTTCAGCAATAGAGTGATACCATCTTAGTTCTGGAGAACAACAAAGAGCAACATCAATAGTAGTGCTGTTTGGGTGGCCTTGGGAGCCTTGCTAACTAGTTTCTCAGGGAGGTATCCAATGTATGACACTAATATTTGCATTGAATAATCTATGTCTTCTGGAAGAAAATTTGTCTTCACGTGCAGGGCATGAGTGCTAAAACCCTTCTATTTTTAAAAACTTTATTTTGTATATTTGTATTTAGTTTACAAAGTTGTGGATTTCCATACGTTTCTTTCTCATACATGCTTATTTATGACTAAGCCACTTTCTGTCCTCCTCCCAACTTCTTATTCCCTATCATGATTGCTATTAAATCATTAAATTCCATTTTTCCTTCCCCAATAACTTTGTGTTGGCTATGTCATGCTATCACATTGGCCTTTAACCTATCTCCCATGCCTTTCATTGGATCATTCTAATTCTGGAGATCTACAGATACTCCAAATTAAACACACAAATATAAAAGTCAAAGCCTATATCCACATGTGAGAAGGAAATACTGTGTTTGTCTTTCTGTGCCTGGTTAACCGCACTGAAGTAAAATGTTTCAGTTCCATCCTAGCTGTGATTTGATTTTAAGGACTACCTTGCTATTGTTTTATAGAGAATCCCATAAAGAGAGATACCAGAGATATAAGTATATTTTGACAAGAAACTACAGAGCAGAACTGAAGTCACACATTAGAATTCTCAGTTAAATTAATACATATGACCTACTATGATTGACACCATATGGGACAGAAAAACCCCCTTGTCAATCTATAGAATTATAAGAAAACAGTTCACTATATTTATTGTTACCCTGTAATAGCAATAGATGACTCAAACAGAGAGTTCCCATGGAGGCAAACTGTTCCTCTAACATTCAAAATATGTTGCTTTCTTAGAATTGAAAGAGTCTAATGATGCTGGGAAAACTTAGTGAAAAATAGAGTGAGAATTTACCATAGGATAACTGAAAAGTGAGCCTATCTTATTTATTGGTGCTAACCCAAGAAACATGTAACCTGCAAAAATGTAGAAAGTATACAAAATATTCAATACATGTGCATTTGTAACTAATGATGTATATAAAATAATCAAATTTTCATGAAATCAGTTATGCCAATTCAGTCTTATAACTTTGTTATTGTTATGTTAAAGCAAGGGAAGGGAATGAAGAATAAATTTTATTCATATGTATGTGTTTATGTGTATTTATATGTATATTGGTGCAAATATAAAATAATATTTCCAAGAAAGCACTTGATACTTTGGGAAAACTATTTCCTTCATCTAATTGACAAATGATGTTCAAACGAACAAATGCTCTCACAGGATCTATTAAATTCTGGGTATATACAAGTGTCAACATCCAATCAAGATCAAAGCTGTAGAAGATTCTAGAGGGGAAATCATACTGTGAAAGATAATCATATAAAAGAGCCAATACACTATAGTTCTTCAATAAGTGAAGCAAAGTGAATGCCCTCAATTGATAACACATGCACTTAGAAAAACCACTTAATCATCCCAAAGAACTGAAAGGTTTTTTTTTGTTGTTGTAATATTTGAAATCTTTATAATTTCATTAGTATTTTTATTGATACTATAAAATACCATGATGAAAAGCAACTTCGGGAGAAAACGGATTACTTCATCTTATTACACAATGATCACAATCACTGAGGGAAGTCAGGGAAAAACTCAAGGTAGGAATGCGAAGGCAGGAAAGGAATTAAATGTCAGATAGGAACTTGTTCTCAATTGCTTGCTCATCCTGTTTTCTTATGCAACCCAGATGGTCCAGGAATTAACCAACCTAGGCTGGGTCCATCCATACCAATCATTAGTCATAATAATACCTACACACCTACATAAAATTTAATGGAGTCATTTTCTCATTTAAGATCCCTTCTTTTCACATATATTTAAGTTTGTGTTAAGTTTAGTCATGTCACCTATTTAGAAAATTTCACAAAATTTTGTTAGCCTTTCTGTAACAAATGACAAACATAATAAATTGGGATTCAGAAGAAAAAAAAAATTCTCATTCACAAACCACACACACCCAAACCACTGTCACAAGTGCCCACATGCGCTTGTGCACGCGTGCATGCGCGTGCACACACACACACACAGACAAATAGAGAGACAGAGACAGAGAAATAATCACACCCCAAAATAAAAAGACCCTAAAGGAACACTTTAATATATTGTAGATAGAAATCTATAAAGATACTTTGAGATAGAGAGGCTACAATTTTCATGGACTGCAAGTATTAGTCTTATAGAAATCCACTATTCCACTATAAATGGAATCCAATATCAATCAAAATTCTAAGAAAAAATTCACACAATAAAAACATATAAATCTAAAGCAATTATGAATAATAAGAATACTGTGTGAGGTATCACTGTACATCATGTCCAATTATGCTATACAAGCACAGTAATACAAACATGAGGATGCTTGTCAAAAATAAGATATTTAGGTTAATGAAACCTAATATAAATCTGTATATCTCTATGTAAGTCCACATAGCTCCATATAACTTATTTTAAATGAAGATGCCAAAAATATACATTGCAGAAAATAATAAATCTTCAACAAATGTGTCTTATCAAACTGGATAGCTACATGTAGAAGTATGAAACTAAATCATTGTCTTTCACCATGCACAAAACTGAACTTTAAATGGATAAATAATCTCAGTATGCGACTACATAGTTTCATGATCCTAGAAGAAAATTTAGGCGTATACTTCAACATATGGGTATAAGCTAGAGTTTTCTGAATAGGACTACAGTAGGACACACAACTGACAAATTTGGTTTCATAAAGCTAAAATTATTCAGTAAAGTAAAAGAAATCATCTATTAAGTAAAGAGGCATCACACAGAGTAGGAAAAAATTTTTGACAATGTTATTTCCAAAAGAACATTTATATATAGAACATACAAATAACTATGAAGACTAAGTATCAGCCAAAAATCCAACAAAAATGTGGCACCTGTCTAAATGTATAATTCTCAAAAGACAAAATAAAAATGGCTAATAACCACTTTTAAAAGCATCCAATATCCTGATCCATCAGTGAATGAAAATTAAAACATTGCTGAAATTCTGTCCCCCTGGAGTCATAACAGCTATCACCAAGAAATCAAATGACAATTAATGCTGTTGAGAAAGAGAGACTCCTATTAACTGCTGGTTATTATGTCAGCTGTTACAGCCCCTGTGGGATGTGGTATAGAGGTTCATTCAAAACCTATATATATATATATATATATATATATATATATATATATATATATGCTATATTAACTGTTTGACCTACCTATACCTCTCCTGAATATATACTAAAAGGACCCTATATCCTATCTTAGTAAGGATTTACTTGTCATTCACATTTATTGACACCATATTCATAGTACCTAGAAAATGGAATAAAACTATAATTTTATCTACTGATAATGAAAATTTCATCTATATAAAAGTAGATTTTTATTCATGTGTGAACTAAAATGAAATTATGATTTTTTCATGAAATAAATAGAAGCAGAAAAATATACTAATCAAGGTAACTCGTGGCATATTTTTTGTCATATATGGATCCTAGATTCAAATATTTAGACTTGTTATGCTCATAGAAGTAGGGAAACCGAAAAAGGACCATTGGAGTGATTCAGGATTTAGGGGCTAGAGTCTTGCAGATAATAGGTGAATTGAAAGCAAAGAGCAGGAATGTATAGGGGGCATAAAGTTTCAGCAAGGATAGAGAAGATGATGGGAGATGAGGGTAAGCTGATGTAGAGGGTGTACAAATCACTCAAACATAGAATTTCCTTTTATAGAATACATCCCATCACAATACGACTAGGTGAAAGGTCTCATATTGAGGCTGGTTAAGATGACCCAAAAGGAAGGAAAGAGGCCCAAATGCAGGAAAAGATAGAGAGGCACCTACTACCACTGTTAGGAATTCCCCACCTCCCCTCATAAAAACCAAGTTAGCAGCCACAACATATATGCAGTGGACATTGTGCAAACTTCTATAGGCCCTGTGCTTGCGATTTGAGTCTCTGTCAGCCCATGAGTTGTCTTCTCAGTTAATTTTGTATTCCAAGTTCTCCTGTTGCCCTCCTCCTTCTCTGACTCCTACAGTCTTTCCACCCTTCTTCCATGGGATTCCCGTATATTCCAGGGGAGGGACCTGATAGAGACCTCCAACTTAGAGTCTTTTTCTGCATAATGTCTGGCTGTAGTTCTCTGCACTGTGAGAGGAAGTCATTCTGATAACAAGTAGACAAGGCACCAATCTATTATATGAATGTAGGATAATATCATCAGTAATCATTTCATTGATATCTTTTTGCCTATCATGTTTGGTTCTACCCTAGACCTCAGTAATATCCAGTCTCTGGTTTCTGACCATGGAGACAGCATAGAACATGGGCTTGCTGTCATGATGGGCTTCATAAAACCAAAAATTTTTTGGCTATGTCCACAAGTTCTGTATCACCATTGCCCCACCACATCTTGAAAGAAAGACAGGGTGTAAGCAGAGGGATTTTTGGCTGAGTTGGTGTCCAGGTTTTTCTTTCCACAGCCTGAAGAATATCTTCTTGTGCAAAAGAGACTAGAACATAGTGGTGAACACTACAAGACCATCAGCTAGATCTCTCTATGTTCAATGAATTGAATGCAGTTTGTTCTCAGCAATGGAGACCACTGTCAGTTGTTAGAGAGTGACTTTCTGTCATAGCATTAGACTTAGTTTTTAGGAATCTCCACAATACTATTTCTTTTCAAATCTGTATATGTATATCTCTATTTTGATAACATGCTGCTGAGCCCTTGATAGGCTGTTTCTTATACATGATGAAGTATGGGGATTCCCAGAGCAAAGTTAGCATCTTAAAATCCATCTTTCATACTACTCTCTTAGATGCTAACATACTGGTAATTTTCCTTTCCCCTATGACTGTTCTCCTGTTAAGCATATGGCACAGCCTGATCCTGAAATAGTTCCAGCTGCAGACTTATCATATAGCAACTTATCTTATAGCACAACACCTTCATCCTGCTTGTAATGACTTTCTTCCTCACTCATATTCTCCCTTTGGTCCATTCCCTCATTTCTCCACTACTTAAACCCTGTGGTTATATTCAATAAATGAGACTTGGTCAGAATACTGTCTTGTCTCCATCTCTTGTGTCTCTTGCCCCCTCGTTCTCCCTCCCTCCCTCAGGGTTCCCATTGACTGAATCTGCAAGCCAGGAAAATGAAGTATACAGAATCCTATGTGTTACTTGATGTCCTAACCTTTATATGTGCATATTTACTCTGTCTATGTTACTAATGTTTTTCAAATTTTCCTAGCTCTCCTATCTTGTTCTTAGCCTTTGGTACACTGCTATTAAACACTTAGGGGGATTTTCAGTGAAAACCATAAGCAAGTTGCTGATGGCTGGCTGTGTGACTGAGACTTTACCAATCTCTCTACTTCACCAGTCCAGCTTACCTATGGTATTTAAAAGTTGGCATATTTGGGGGCTTAGTTCTCTTTTCCATATCTATACCAAATTACATATTACTTCTTTGTTTAGTGAAGAAAGTAGAAGTTGCTATTTTCCTGTCTACTTCTACGATATCCGATCATTTTAAGATTTAGCATTCTCAGCTCCCACATGTAATGAAAATGTATATATGCCAGTGGAGCATATATAATACTTTTTTATTCTAATTGCAAGTGTGGTAAAGATGTAATCATGATTTTAAAAGTGGTAAGCAAATGTATTCTATATTTTAATTCATGTATTTACTCCAACTTATAAACTTTCCATTTAAACTTTCAAAAGAAAACTCACTCATATTATTTTGTGTTTTCATATAAAAAGAAAAATTGAATGGGTTATTTTCCCCATGTAGGTCACCTCAACTGAGAGGCCTAATTTTAGGGAAAACATAAAATATATTTAGTTGTTGAATTACAAATTTTCCTAACTCTATGTGAAAAATTGTTATTAAAATTGAGGTAATAAGCATAAAGTTATTAGTGCCAAGAATACATACTCAAAGTCTGGTATTTATCTTTGTTTCCCTTTAATTTCTGAACCAACAAATGGTAATTGTTCAAGCAATTAAAATAATTAGATATATGTGGAATCAAAAAGAAGAATCCTTTTAAAAGTGCAATTAATATTCATAAGGAAAATTTATGTTTCGTTGCTTTACCTTATCCTGGAGCAGACAGAGTATCAGGTACTTTCTTAATGGATTCACTGTTGATAGTTTCCCATGCAATTTGAGTTCTGTCTGGGAACACAGTCCAAACATACTTATCTCAGAAGGTATGCATAGTGGTTTTTTTGGGGGGAAGGGAGAAAATGGTTTATTTGGCTTATATTTCCACATTGCTATTCATCAATAAAAGAAGACAGGACAAGAATTGAAGCAAAGTAGGATACCATAGCCAGGAACTGATGCAAAGGCCATGGAGGGTGCTGCTTACTGTATTGCTCCACCTGTTTTATTATGGAACCCAATACCACAAGCCCAAGGATGGCACCACCCATCGTGGGCTTGGTTTTCCCCCACTGATCACTAATTGAGAAAATGCCTTACACCTGGATCTTATGGAGGTATTTACTCAACCTAGGCTCCTTTCTTTCTGCTGACTCTAGCTTGTGTCAAGTTGACACACATAAACAGCCAGCACAAGTGTCCAAATGCCAATGTCTGAGTTCCCCTTGATAAAACTTCTAATATAAGGATTTAGGGTGATTTTTCTATTCCTACCAAAAGCATCAAGTGTACTGTTTAGTCTGTTATTTGTTCTTTTTCTTCTGTGTCTCCCCATCAGCTGCTCCCTGGCCTGCATTGTCTCAGACTTTCCCCAGCTCTGCTTCCTACACCCCCTTCTCTGTGAGCTCTTGTCTATTACCTTTCAGGGCCCTGTATCCATACTTCACTGTGTCTCTGTCCTGTGTTGGCTTCTGCCAAAGCACTTCTTCTTTCTCCTGTTCCTGAAATGGTGACACTTTTGTCTCTAGTCTTTCATCTCTGCCCTTTCAAGATCACTTTCCTTTCTCTAACACAATAGAAAATGCTAGAACTATCACAAGAGTGAAGAGAAAAATCACGCACTGTTTACAAAATGAAATAAAATTACATCTTTACTTGTGAAGTTTATTTTTTGGAAAAGGATCCTTCCAAATCATATATCCTCTTTATTTTTCCTAGTCCCATCTCCAAAGGAGCACATCAGTGACACATAAACACATACCTGTTCTTTTTCAAATGTACATAGTTATTTATTCATCTATAGGCACTTGCATATATTTTTGAACTAAAAATGATTTTATTTTCATGAATTGACTTTTGTTTAACAATATAAGAGAAAAAAAATCTTTCTTTCCCCTCTTCAGCAATATCTCCTGAGTTTGGGACCTGTTTTGTAGACATGTTCATTTGGACTGAACTCCACAACTCTTCATTTTGATTGGTGTTGATGTACTGCAATGGCCTCTGTCTATTGCAAAGAGAAGTTTCCTTGACAAGAAGAGCAATGACAGAAAGCCCATGGGGCCTCAGTACTTCACAATGTACTGCTGAGGGACTGTGCTCTGAGATTTTGTCTTCTAGTAATATTAGAAGCTACACCCATTATCTCACCTACATCACTTATTAAACATGAGCTGTTCAAAACCAATAATAGGCAATGCTAACAGAGATATGGTTGGTGGGGATGGGGGGACCACAAGGTCTCAGCACTACATAAAGTGCTACAGACAGTGGAAAAAAGTGGAAGAAAGAGTCTTCCCCAGGGAAGAACACACCAATACAATATGGTCAGCTCTGAAAAGAAGGCTTCCAAGGATCTTGAAAGTGACATCCTGTAGCTGTTTTGGAGATCAATGTCTTTCCAGAATGCACAATTGTTCAGTATGTTGTGATTTTGGAACTTTTGGAATACAGTAATCTGTGCTGTCTTTAAACAAGCATTAGAAAATCTCTGAGCAAAACTCTTGCATAGTCTCAGCATTTTATAATGCTTTTCTGCTTTAGGAGATGAAGAGAAGAATCTAAGGGATGCTTTGGAATTGAAGACCAACAGTGCCTTTTAGAGAGACATGATTACACCACACAATCAACCAAATGACATTATACCTACAAGAACCACTTTGATGTTTCTCTGCCCAAACAAGCACTTAAACTACTCCATATTCTGATGGGTTCCTGACAGCTGGGACTGGTGTCAGAGATTGATGACACCAATTTACAAGCAGAGACCATCTTAGAAGTAAATAGATGGTGTTTAATCACAATTTTGTAAAATTTGTTCTATAAGGTATGAAATATTCAGTTTAGGTTTATTTATCCAGAGTATTGCAGTCAGCTTCTAATAGTTGTATGTCCCAATCCCAGGTGATTTATCTCAAGTAACACTCCCTTGATTTAACAACCTTAATGTATATTTCCCATAAATTAAAAATGGCCTTTGCTGCATTGGAATCTTATCTTTCTCAAAGAAACTCATTTATCATATAAAACTCTTGTCATGCAGGACAAGAAATATTTTTGTACACAGTTACTTTCATTTATTGTCATTGCCCAAGTGAAATGAAATGGCTTCAGCTCACAAGAAAATTTAGAAAATGATGGGGTTTGAAAGGAGAGTATTAAGTGAATTTGGACAAGAGAAGTTTTGGATGATATGAGAATAAACTAGAGTCAGCAACAATCTTTTTGGGAGAAATGTTTGGATATGACAAACTGAGAGGTTTGTTTCAAAAATAAATTGATATGTCATTCTACTTTCTAATTCTTAACTGTGATGATTGATGTAAAAATAAGTGACATATTTCAAAAGTTTCTTTCTCTGCTGATATGAAGAAATTTTAGAATAATAACATACAACAGTCAAAAATGCTCATTGAATGTTTATTTAGTTCATATTGATTATGTTGTTATAGGCATATATTTCATTATATTTTTTGTGCTAATCATACAGTAAAGCCTCAGAGAATATTTAACTACACTTGTATAATAAATGGTATATTTGTTAAAGGAAACAGTACTTCTAACTCTCTGGCCTACTGGTTCTCAGCCTTCCTGCTGCTGAGACACTTTAATTTATAATTTGTAATACAGAGAGGACAAAAATCCAAAAACCTAATATGTCATTGAGAGCATAATATTCCAACCATTTACATAAATGTTTCCAAGGATAGATGTGGGTAAATATTGACACAAAATATATTTAAATTATACATTTTCTAGTTATATCTTTAAAGTTATATTCAGTATAATTTTAGAAGTTAGAAATAAAATGGAGTTCATCCTAAAAATTATTTTCTCATATGCAAGTAAACTATAGAAGTAACACTTATTTTGAATCACTATAGAAGCCTAATCAGAAGAATTTTTCTCTGAAAGCAATTGATTTCCCTCAGCTCCTTGGGGTCAACTCTATTGTTTTTTTCTAACATTTATGCCTTCTTTTATGTTTCAAATATATTTTTATTATTTTAATTTCCATGATCTCTAATTAAAAATCCAACCTGCAAGCTAAATGATTACATGATTTCAGGGGTAACATATTTTCTAATTGTTCTTCCTTTCTCTGGTTCCTATGCCACATAGAGTTTATGAAAGAAAAAGCAATCCATTCTTCATGACTTCAAAGAGTTTGAAATCACCTGAAGAATGTCTTCAGGCTTTAATGAAACTTTGAATAATGTGTTAAGCATTTCAAGAATATGCATTACTTGTGATTTCTTTCCTCATTACTCTTAAATTTTAAAAAAATTAATTTAAATAAATGTATATGGATGGTTTGCCTGCATGTATGTATTTGTACCTCATGCGTGTGTTGTATACTCAGAAGTCAATAAGGGACATCTCCTGGAAATAGAATTAAATATGGCTGTGAGGTATTATATACATGTTTGGAATTGAACCCAGGAATAAGTGTTCCAAAGCATTAAGCCATCTTCTAGTCCCCTGCAGAAATGACTTATTTCAAAACAACAATGAAAGGTCTTTTGCAGGATCTTTACTAAAAAGTCTTTACAAAATCCTGGTTACAGAAATTGCCTCAGTGAGTAACATCTTCATAATTTATCATTGCACAATGGGCCATGTTAAGTGGTTTAAATGATTATGCTATCATGGTCAAATATGAAGGTTTAAATAGTGTTCATATTATCTTTGATTCTTCAAGCTATAGTAAGCCTAGGATTTAAGAACATGATATAGTGGCTGACAGTTATGATCAGTAGGATGGTGAAGAGAAGTAGAAGAATTGGGTCTCAGTGGGACACAGTTACACTTAAATTTTAAGCATAGTTTACAGTAATCCTGAGAGAAAAATTCAAATGAGTATGTGTGAGTATCAGTTTGCAATAACCATTTCCTTGGATCAACACAGGAAGAACTAGGAATGTTGGGTATATGTGCATGTACCAATATTCCTTTAATTAGTAGCTTAACAGTCATAACAAATATATGTGTGTATGTCTGTGAACAGTCAGATGTTCCTCAACTTTGAAATGCAATGAATGAATCTAACTTACCAAGAATTTTAGGTAAGCAATATAGTACTCAGTGATCTCTTGTTTGGCTGACAAAGTTGTGGTTTACTGTGGTACACAACTTCTCAACAGAGGATTTCACTGTCTACCTTCAGACCTCACACAAGATCAAAATTCAAAATTCTATTTAGGAAGTCTATGAAATGTTTAATGCTGTACATCATCATAAAACAAAAAATCATAATACATACCACATTTTATATTTTTTTATTTCTGAGTTTCATATGTTTTTAAATCATATTCACCCTTCCTAACTCTTCCCCATTTCATTACCTCCTTTAATATCAGCCAACGTTTTATGATTTTTAATACACCTTCAAATCAATTTGTGTTGCCTATTTCTTTTTTCTCAGTTGTGTAATATTCCATTGGACTAGTTGACTTATAAAAGAGATACACTCTTAAGAAAATTGTTCTCCCTCTCCCAGGAGCTAAAAATCTCTAATAGCTCCATGGCTTATGGTGGGATTATATTCGAAGATCCTCTCCCCTTGCTGGCATTTTATCTCTTTTGGGCTTGCACAGGTTTTTGAATGCTCTCCTAAATGCTATGAGTTCACTTGTAGAGCCTCTGTATGAAAACAATGCATCATTATAATCACCAGCCACCTCAGGCTCTTGTACTTCTTTTGCCCCTGCCTCAGCAATGGTCACCGAGTCTTGACAGTGGTGTTGTGTAATATAACTTTACTTTAGGGATGAACATTCTCTTATCTTCTGCATCTAAGGGATACAGACATAGTACCAGAATAGAGACATACATGGAGATGTGGAAAGATAAAAGGAAAGCTATAGACCAAAGACAATTCTCCAATGGTGTAAACTGCTAAACACCTGAGTTTCGTAAAATAAAGTCTTTATGACACATAAACTTAGAGGTCTATAGATATTAGAACCTCATTAAACACTTTGTACAAGAGGAATTCCTGAAATGTCATAGAAATTTTTGATACTTGTGATGGACTAATGAAATAATTAAATCTGTAACTACATCTTTAAAATCAGATTGACATGTAAAACAAGATTGTTTCCAGTTTAAATAAAAATTGTATATAGAAAGTCTGTAAAATCTAGAGAGAAAGGAAGAAAGAATAATCTGGGGATCTAGTGAGTTTGCTTTGTAAATAATCTTCTATAATAAAAAATAACCTCAGGGCCCTATGAGTACATTATTAATTGATTTTGGGTTTTTACCAGCCTACCTAATCAACCTTGTTCCACCACCTCAATATCATTGTTCTGCAGATTAAACTTCTAACAATAAGCCCTTGGAGGAAAAGCCACATTAAACTCATAGCAAGGGTTTACATATATTTTTCCAAAAGTAATGTAAAACTTTTAATATCAGTATTATTGTGGGATTATAACAACCAGTTGAAAGGAGAAAGCGGTTTCATCATCTACTTGTTATGAAACTATCAGTTTAATTAATTGATCCTTTGCTAGACAGCAGAATTTTATAAAATAATTTTGAATTTTGTATTTTATTCTCTACTCTTAGACAAAATAGAAATGGTGCGATTCACTATTATATCCTTTCTTATTTAGAAGCAATCTTATTTTACATTCAATACCCACTTTCCCTCTCCCTCCCATCCTGCTATTTACCCAACCAACCCACCCAAACCATTTCCTAGCCCTTCCCTAAGAATACTGAGGCCTTCCATGGGGGATTTTTTTTGAGACAGTGTCTCACTATACAGTTCTGTTTGGCCTCAAACTACATAATTGTATCAGCCTGGTCTAGAACACATAGTTCCACCTGCTTCTGAATCTAAAGTCTTTGGGTTGAAGGTGAATGCCTCCATAGGCAGATGACTAAGCCGTTAATGGGCTAGGATTACAACAAAATGACATGACCCTATTTTAGAGATTAAGGCAGCTATGACTTGTCATATTTTTTTGTAAATTCTTCTCTGAGCATTGTTTTTTTTCTCCTCTTCTATTATTTACAGCACCTCTTCATTTACTTTGTAGTGTTATATTTGTCAACTTTTCTTTAATGCTTCTGTGTTCTATCCTTTCTCTCACAAGGTCTGTCTAATCCAGGGAATTCAAATCCTTCTAAGAGAAAATAAGAAAAAAGGAAGAGTTACATATTTTATTTCCTTAAAGATTGTTTGTACATTAAAATTTTTCCATACAAACATTATATTTAATATATGATATGTTTTATGTTAATTTATATTTACATACTAATGTTCATGAGGGACTTTGGTCTGTTGTTTTCTTTCTTAGTTTCGTCTTTGTGTGGGTACCAAGGTGATTGTGTCTGGTAAAGAGTGTGTTAATGAACCTTCTATTTCTATTGTGTGGAACAATTTGAGGAGTATTGGTGTTAGCTCTTCCTTGAATTTCTGGTAGATTTCTGCACTGAAGCCATTTGGCCCTGAACTTTTTTTGGTTGGAAGCCTTTGGATGACTGCTTCTATTTCATAAATGGTTATATGTCTATTCAAGTTGTTTGTCTCTTCTTGATTTAATTTTGGTAAGTGATAGTTATTTAGAAAATTGTTCATTTCCTTTGAATTTTCAAATTTTGTGGAGTACAGGTTTTGAAAGTATGACTTGAAAAGTGTCTGGATTCACTCATTGTCCGTTGCTATATCCTCCCTTTTGTTTCTCTGTCAGAGTGCCTCTGACATTTTTTAAAGATATTTTTTACATGGTTCTCTTCTGCTTCATCTGCTTTGAGGTGTTCTTTTCTAGTTGGTGTAGAGTCCCTAGATTCTGGTGGTGTATGTTTGTATATCTATTGTTAGGTGTTTTCTTGTATTGCTGTCTTCACATTGCTTCTTCCAGTAGGTGCAAGTGGTAACTTCTCTGTCTATGGTACTCCCCCTGTGGCTTTATGTGGGTCAGAAGTTCAATGTTTGTTGCTCTGGGTGGTGGTCCATGCTCTCTAGGAGGTTTCTCCTCAGGCAGTGGCCTATATCAGAGGGTCAAAGATGCAACAGACAGGGACTCAGGATGTTCCTGTGGGGGTAAGTGGACCTGGACAGGGCCCAGAAGTCTCCATCTGAGGCCTCTAGAGGAGTCCCAAAGATGGGGGTCAAAAATCCGGTATGCATGCCCATTCTTAATTCTATTTTGTAGTCTTCCCTTACTTCTTCATTATCTACTCATGTATATTATTTTATTTTACTATTAACAATATTCTATATGACTCATCCTACTTCTATTTATCAAATTTTACCATTTATTCTATCCACACAAAATTTTAGCATGCTTTTGTAGTATTTCTTCAGAGATCACTGAACTCTATTATAACAGCAAGCCATGGTAAATGACTGTTTCTTTCTACTACTCTTTTCTTGGTTAAACACATACTCCTACTGTATCTAATTTATTCAAATATAAAACAATCTACAAATTTCTCTTTTTCTGATTTGTTTTTACTTCTAAGACATTTCTTTATAGTTAAAATTGGTTTTATTTCCTCTTATTTTATTTAAATGAACAGCTGTTGAATAACAATTATAGTTCTTAGTACTGGCAGAAAGCAATTAATTGATCAAGCAACTGAAATCTTACTTTGGTACAATGGAGGATACTGTTGACAACATTGTATGGTAAGGTACTTTGGTGTGGATGACAATCTAAGGAAGGACACCATTACAGTTTTGCAACAAAAAAAGTAGTTAATTGCAACTTTCTAGCAATTATAATAATATACAACTAGACTGACAACAGATTTATCACTTGTGTGTACTTGCTATTTTTTTTCATTAGATACAGTCTTAGAGGACTCATCATTCTTAATGTTCTAATGTGCTTCAATTGTCATTCCCTATCAGTTGATACATGAGAATTTTCCATGTCATTATGTATTTTCAGAGAAGTAGATGACTGGGATATATCGAAAGACTGAGTTTCCCAATAAATGACAGTTATTTGATATTGTACAATTATTAATTGGAGTTGAAAGGTTGGAACACTTCAGATAAAGCTACTTTAAGCTTTTTCCACTTTCAAATAGATTGAACAACACAGCTTTTTTTAACTCAAATAAATTTTGTTATACATGATTTTGCCATTAACCTTGGCAATATCAATCTGTTCTCACTACCATATACCACTAAATTAGTGTCTTGGGGATACTAGAAGGATATTTTATGAAGAAAGAACAATAGAATGGAGAGAAGGAAACAAGAAGGAAGGTGAGGCCAAAAGGGAAAAAATAACAGTGAGGCAGGGGAAACAATAATCAAGGCAGAAAATAAGGAAAATTAACAAATGAATCAAATAGACATTATGGTAAGAATATGAAAAATAGAAACATAGAACTAAGTCGTTGAAATAAATTGATAAGAATACTGCAAATTTCAAAAAGCACTTATTTGTGACTAGAGCAATGAGTATTCTGAGTTATGGTATGTCCCTTGAATGAAATGTCTTGTATCTATAGGACATATAGAAAATTTTACTGATATTAAGTTTTTAGAGGGTGTCCTGGACTGGTAGAGAGTAGTAGGTCATATATTTTTATTTCTTGGCCATAGCAAATTGAACTAGGAACATACAGTTGATCCTGGGGGGCATGTATATTCTACAAGGTATGAATTTGGAATTCTTAACACAGAAATTCCATTTAGTTCTCCAAGCTCCCTTTAGCCTAGAAGTTCAAACTTCAAAAAATAAGGTTGTGATTATGAGTAGATTATGCTTGAATCATATTTAACAAAAATGGAGACAATATGAAAGAAGAGGTAAGGACATACAGACACACACACACACACACACACACACACACACACAGGCACACAGACACACACACACAAACACACACAGAAAGAGAAAGAAAGAGAGAGATCTAAAGCAAGCCTCCATATAGCAAATTGTCAATATGAGCTTCAAACAAGGGAAGAAACTTTAGTCAGGGATGCAGGAATAGTTTAACATATGAAAATTCATCAATGTAATCCACCACATAAACAAACTGAAATAGAAAAAACAAATGATCATCTCACTAGATGCTGGAAAAGCTTTTGATAAAAATCTAACATTTCATGATAAAGGACTTGGAGAGATCAGGGATAACAGGAACATATCTAAACACAGTAAAAGCAATATACAGTAAACCAACAGCCAACATCAAACTGAATGGAGCTAAGCTTAAGGCCATTCCTCTAAAATCAGGAACAAGACAAGGCTTTTCTCTCTCTCCATATCTCTTCAATATTGTACTTGAAGTTCTACCTAAAGCCATAAACATCACCCTTTACAATATCCACAAACAACATAAAGTATCTTGGGGTAATGCTTACCAAACAAGTGAATGACCTTTAAAGACATTGTGTCTTTAAAGAAAGAAGTTAAAGAAGATACCAGAAAATGGAAAGATCACCCATGTTCTTAGATAGGTAGGATAAAGAGTAAAAATGGCAATCTTGCCAAAAGTAATCTAAAGATTCAATCCCCATCAAAATACCAGCACAATTCTTCACAGAACTTGAAAGGACAATACTCAACTTTATATGGAAAATCAAAAGACCCAGCATAGCCAAAACAACCCTGTAAAATAAAGGAACTTTAGGAGGCATTACCATCCCTGGCTTTAAGTTCTACTATAGAGCTATAGTCCTGGAAAACAGATTGGTATTAGCACAAATACCGACAGGTAGAGGCATGGATTTGAAATTGAAAATCCTTATATTACCCACATACCTATGAACACAAAATAGCTTAAAGTATACAACAAATAGTGCTGGCACAACTGGATGATTTTGTAGAAGACTACAGATAGACTCATGCATAAAACTCAAGTCCAAACGGATCAAAAACAACATAAATCCAGCCACTCTGAACTTCTTAGAATTGAAAGTAGGAGGTACCCTTGGACAAATTGTTACAGGAGAATGCCCAGGCACTGAGAACAACAATTAATAAATGGGACCTCCTCAAACTTAGAAGCTTCTGCAATGAAAAGGACAGAGTTGACAAGACCCAGTATCAGCACACCGACTAGGAAAACAGCTTCACTAACCCCACATTTGAGAGAGGGCTGATCTCCAAAATATGAAAAGAACTCAATAAACTTGTCACCAAAACACCAAATAATCCTATTAAAAAGTAGCATACATAACTGAATAGAGAATTCTCAATAGAGGAAATAAGAAAGGTTGAAAGACACTTAAGAAAGTGCTCAGCATCCTTAGCTATCAGGGAAATACAAATCAAAACAACTCTGAGATACAATCTTACTCCTGTCAGAATGGCTAAAATTAGAAATACCAATGACAGCTTATGCTAGAGAAGATGTGGGGAAAGGGGAACACTCCTCCACTGCTGGTGGGAGTTAAAACTTTTACAGTCATTTTAGAGATCAGTATGGCAGTTCTTAGGAAAATGGGAATCTGTCTACCACTCTACCCAACAATCCCCCTCTTAGGCATATACCCAAATGATCCACATCCATGCAACAAAGGCATCTATTTGACTATGTTCTTAGCAGCATTATTTGTAAAAGGAAGAACCTGGAATCAACCTAGATGCCCCTTAACTAAAGAATGGATAAAGGAGTTGAGGCACGTTTACACAAGGGAATACTACTCTCCAGGAAAAAAAATGGAATCTTGAAAATGGATGGACTTGAAGAAACCGTCCTGAGTGAGGTAACCCAATCACAAATGGAGGAACGTGGTATGTACTTACTCCTATATGGATTTTAGACATAGAGCAAAGGATCACAACCTATCAATCATAGCACCAGAAAAACTAGGATACATGGAGGAAATTAAGAGATCCATACAAGGTCCCTCACAGAAGCGGAATGGAACAAGAGCTCCTGAACATATTGGGAGTGGGGGGCAGTGAGTGGAGAGGGAGTTAGGAGAAAGAGGAGGGGATGAGAGGAGAGCATGTGGGACCAGGAAGATTGAGTTGGGAAACAATAGATGAGAGCAAATAAAAGATACCCTATTAGAGGGAGCCATTATAGGTTTGAAGAGAAAACTGACTCTAGAGAAATATCCCTACACTTACAAGTTTGACCCCATCTAACAATCTGAGCAATAGTGCAAAGGCTACTTTTTATGTCCTTTCCTGATAATGAGATTGATAACTAACTTATATGCCATCATAGAGCCCTCATCTAGTACCTGATGGAAACAGAAGCAGACACTGACAGCTAAACACTGAACATAACTCCTGAAATCCAGTTGAAGAGAGTGAGGATTGATAACAAAAGTGGTCAAGACCAGACTATAGAAACCAACAGAGACAGTTGACCTGAACAAGGTTGAGCTCATTGACCCCCAGACTGATAGCTGGGAAACAAGCATTATACAGAATAAGACTCCCTGACTGTGGGTCTCAGTTGGAAGGCCTGGGCACACTAAGGAACCTCTAACAGTGGAACCAGGATGTATCTTTGGTGTAGGAAAGGACTTCGGCTTCACATTCCCCATGGAGGGATAGTTCCTTAGCCTAGAGGCAGGGGTGGGCCTAGACCCTACTCCAAATTACTTTATAACTTTTGATGTTCCCTCCTTGATGGCACCACCCTCCTTGTGCAGTGTGGGAAGAACTGGATGGGAAGGGGCATGGGAGGGAGGGAGAAGGAACTGGGATCAATATGTAAAATAGGAAAAATAAAAAAAAATATATAGATCAATCAGTAACATTGTAGCTGCAGGGATGACTGGAAATAAAATACAGCAGTTAAAATAAGGCAAAGACTCAATATGAGTAAAGGCAATATAAGTGCACAGTTTACTATGTTTGTGAGTTTTGAGGACAGGGAGATAAAAGGTCAGACTTTAGCAGACACACAGGGTTGGAGTAGGTAAATGCCACCATTATATGTCTCTGCTCTCTATAGGTCAAGTTTTATAGGGTAAATAAGACATCTATTGCTAAAATACTATTCTTTTTGTGGAATGAATTCACCTCAATATAAACTCTGAAAATAAATGTGTCATTTTTCCTTTTGCCCTTTCTCATTGTGAAGAAATTCTAGTGACCAAATTTTTTCAGAACTGGCTTCCTGGAGTATGTCTTGTTTTCTCTACGTACTACTATACTAATCATACAACATTATTTCTTATCTAACTAATTTAAAAACCTCATTTTGGCTTGCTTGTACCATTTAAAAAAATAAAAACCATATCTTATGGGGAGGAAATCTAGAGAATTCTCTTTAAAACAGAAAAACACAAAATTTTCCTAGTCTCAAGTTAAAGGTCAATCTGTACACTATGATTATTAATAATGTGCTGCCTCCTGATTCATCTCTCATAATTTTGTGCCTAAAACTTTGAGTGTGAATACTTTTTTACTGATTGCAATTTTAATCAGCACTATATATTTTTCTTATTGTTAAATTACTACTATTAATTATTGTATCTTTCTCTGTCCTTCCAACCAGCTCCCAAATCATTTATTGTGAAATGTGTTATTATTTATGAATGATTGCCTATAGCTTAGGCTTGTTTCTAGCTAGCTTTTATAACTTAAGTCAATAAATTTCTATATTTCTATTAGTTTACATGCTGTCACATGGCTATTAGCTTGTCACCTCATCTTTTACATGACTTACTTTCTCCATTTCTAATGCAAATATCTGTCATTCTCCTTCCTAGCATCCTCTGTGTCTGGAAATCCTGCCTAGCTATTGGCAATTCAGCTCTATGAAGTCAATTAAAGTGACATATCTTTACACAGTCTAATGAAGTATCTCACAACAATTAATAGACATATTTAACCAGTAATCCAATGAAGAAAATATTTCCAATATACCTATAAAGTATATCACGATCTCTCAGTGTCTACCTCTTCCTCTTCAGACCTAACCACTAACATAATAAAGCACTTTTAAAGTTTCTTAAAATTTTGAAGGTAATAAATTATTTCCTTTATGTGTTGTTTCATTTGGATGACATTGCATTTTTGATGTTCTCCATGTCTTTTCTTGTAACACTCTCATTTTTATTTTGTATTCAATTGTATAAATTTATAATAATTTTAAACACAATCCACTGTTTATAGAAATTTGAGTAGTTTTTACTTTGTGGTTATAAACAAGTATGCTATTTTGTTTGAACACTACTGGTTTTGCCTCTTGAAGCACATGCATACTTATTTCTGTTCATTAAGAGTGAATCTGATTAACATGTGACTTTATTTTTTTATTTTTTTGCCTATGTGGATTATTTATGTTACCACTCACAAATTGGGTTAGTCAATTTATCCTAATAGGAATGGCTCCTTCCAAAAGAGAGCATTTCACTAACTGTAATAAATTGTATTTGAATGCCAGCTATTTCCCCAAATAGATGCTCTAAGTTTTCGTATAAATAAAGACACTATCTTATCACTATTTACCTCTTTACTAAATAGTGGAGCTCCTGCAACATAGAAAATAAATGTTTAGGGAACCATAAATATAGATGCATACCCATGTGTAAACAACTAATAATGGACTGATGGATAGATACTGCAGAGGCCTAGAATTGTTCAACTTAATAAATTAATAGAAAATATATGTGTCTACTGTATTCTAAGGCTGACATTACGTGATGTTAGGGATATTGAAAAATACACGGATTTATGTGCTCTATTAACATACAGAGTTTGTGGTGTTTTGATTTATGTTGTTATTGGTTTTGTGTAGATTATTATTTTTAACTAGGCAAAGATGTGTTACATTTTTTTTATTCTTCAGAGCATTACTTTAACTGTATAAAGGTATGTTACTTTTGTTTATGCTACATTTATTTACTTATGTAAAGATGTTCTATATTTGTTTCATCTTGCCTGCCTAAGACACTTGTTGATCTAATGAATAACTTAATGGCCAGTAGCTAGCCAAAGAAAGGATAGGCTGAGCTGGCATACACATAGAATAAATAGAGGGAGAAAATTAGGATCAAGAAGAAGGAAGAGGGAATGAGGAAGAAAGACAGGGATGTGCCTGGGGCTAGAAGGCAAGCAGTAGCCATACAGACACACTTGAAAAGCAATGAAGGTAAGATATATAAAAGTAAAGGAAAAAAGTAAACAACCCCAAGAAAAAACATATAAAAAGAAACAGGTCAATCTAATTTAAAAGAGCTAGCCAGTAAGGAACCTAAGCTAGTCCGACCATTCAAAACTAATAATAAGTATCGGTGTCATGGTTTATGAGCTGGTTGATGGTCTAAAAGGAAATTAATATACATTAACTGTATAAAATAAATACCATTTCCTTGAAACCATTAGCAAATTTCATGGTGGAGTGGTTATTAACACAATTAGATTTTAGGAATATCAGGGAACATCTGAAAAGTATAGTGTCTGGGAAATATAGTAGGAATTGCATCGAAGGGAGTACTCTATGGTTTAGAAGCATAATGAAGGCAGCATGGACAATAATATCAGATATTATAAACGGAATAGCAATTTCTTCATTTTTTCTGTGGATTATAATACCCTTGTGAGGCATAGTTATCTGTCACATGATATACTTTGTGCCAATATCAAATGGTGTGCATAAGAGTAGCACCAAAATGTTATGACAACTAGTGACATTGTGCACATATTAGTTTATGTAAGTCAAATTATTTTGTATATACAAGAACTAAATGGCCTTGTGATCCATTTCTTAGAATGCACTTAAATTTTAAGCTATACTTGGTTTTCTTTAGAGTAAAATAGATGTACCCTTTCCACAGAGGATCCCATGTCTTAATAAGTAAATTGGCCTTTGTTCAATGTGTGGCAAATCTATAAGAATAAATATTTTGATGAACTGTGAAAATATGTAATCATTTTTCATCCTGGGATGATTCGCATGCATATGGTAACCACTTTTAGAAGAGCTTAACAATATTTTGAGAGGTTGCTATATTTTATGAAAGTGAAACTTAGAATTTCTCATCAAGTATTTCAGGCTTGATCATCTGAGATAAAATTTGTTCTTTAGAACAAAGGAGTAATAAGCAGTTTTCAACACCTGGTTCAAATAGGCTTTTCAAAGCAGCAATTTGACCTCCATCCATGGTAGGTGACTACATTCTGTAACCCTGCTTGGGGACTCCTGGGGACTGGGGAATGAGTGTTGGGAATCCTGTCCTGGAGGACCAGCCCATCCACAATCTGCCAGTGATCAAATTGCACCTCTAAACATGAAAGGAGGTAAGCTTGGTCCTGTTTCTGGCCTGCATTCTGGGGCCCTGTTCAGAGCCTCCTGAAGACAGGAGACTGCACACAGAGAATACCTTAAGAGCAAACCAGCCCATCCAAAGTCTGTCAGCACCCTAGACCCACCAGCACTCACTGGAAGAGGAGTTCCATTTGAGTATTGGACCTACTTGCACATACTGGAAGAGACCCTTGTTCTACCAGGGTAGAAATACCAGGAGAGGGAGAAACCCCAACAGTACTCACTAAAACAAGGGATAGGTACACAAGAGTATAAAAACACAGTCAAAAACATAAACGTTGATTTGATGCCACTATAGTCTAGGGACTCAACACCAGCAAGAGCTGAACTTCCCAAAAGAGATGAAGCAGAAGAGAACGACCCTAAACACAACTTAATGGAGATGATAGAGACCCGAAAAGAGGAAATGAAAAAATCCTTTAAGGAAATGGAAGAAAAGACAAACCAAAAATTGCAAGAAAAAATTCATACAGTGGAAGATAAGAAAGCTGAATTAGAGATAATAATAATAATAATAATAATAATAATAATAATAATGATAATGATAATGATGATGATGATGATGATGATGATGATGATGATGATGATGATAAAACACAGTCTTAGGGAATGCTGGAAATAGAAAAACAGGATAAGCAATCAGGACCTGCAGATGCAAGCATATCCAACTGAGGAGAAGAGATAGAAGAGAGAATCTCAGGCTTGGAAGATACACTAGGAGAAACAGATTCATCGACCAAAGAAAACCTTAAGTCAGACAAATCCCTAACACAAAATAACCAGGAAAAATGGGACACTGTGCAAAGGTCAAACCTAAGAATAAAAGTATCGAAGGAGGTAAAGAAATCCAACTCAAAGGTGCATAAAATATATTCAATAAAATCATAGAAGAAAATTTGTCAGAACTAAGAAAAGACATGCCAATGAATGTATAAGAAGCTTATTGAACAACAAATATAGTACATAACAGAAAAGCCCCCTTGCCACACAATAATCAAAACACTAAACATACAGAATAAAGAAAGACCATTAAGAGCAGAAAAGGAAAAAGGACAAGTAACATATAAAGGCAAACCTATCATAATTATATCAGATTTCTCCATGGAAACACTGAAGGTCAAAAGATCCTGGATAGATATTCTGCCAACACAGAGAGACCACTGACCACCCTCATGACCATACACACCAAAGATTTTAATCACTATAGATGGAGAATCCAAGATATTCCATTGCAAATCAAGATTTAAAAAATACATATTAACTAATCCAGCCCTACAGAAAGTTCTGGAAGGAAAACGCAAAGGCAAGGAAGTTAACTACATTCACAAAAACATTGGCAATAGATAATCCCACTTCACCAACAGACAAAAAAAATGGGGGGGGGTAAGAATCCACACACAATATCAACAGAACAACAAATCAAAAACAAACAAAAATTAACAATCAGTAGATATTATAAAGTCCTCAGTATTAATAGCCTTAACTCACCTATGGGGGTGCAGACTAACAGAATGGATATGAAGGCTGAATACATCATTGTGCTGCGTACAAGAAACATACTTCCCTCTCTGCATCTGGATTCCAATTTGGCTCAGTGTTTAGTTGTGGGTGTCTGCTTCTGTTTCCACCAGCTACTAGATGAGAGCACTAAGATGATAGATAGGTTAGATGCCAATCTCATTATTGGGGAAGGGCATTTATGTTAGCCTTTCCTCTGTTGCTAAAATTGTTAGTTGGGGTCAGTCTTACAGGTCTCTAAACATTTTTCTCTAGGTTCAATTTCCTCTTCAAACCTATATTGGCTCCTTCTTTTATGCTCTCTCTCTCTCTCTCTCTCTCTCTCTCTCTCTCTCTCTCTCTCTCTCTCTGTTCTCTTGTCTATTCCTCCCCTGACTCAATCTTCTTAGTCCCACCTGCTTTCCTCTCCTCCTCTTCATTTTCTTCTAGTCCCATCTCCACCCATTGGTACCCCCCCACACGCCCCATATGCTCAGGAGATCTTGCCCCTTCCCTTTCTGTGAGGGACCTTAAATGAAACTCTTAGAATCCTCCTTGTATCCTAGTTTCTATGGCAGTGTGAATTATAGGCTGGTGATCCTTCGCTCCATGTCTAAAATCCATATATGAGTGAGAACATACCATGTTCCTCTTTTCTGACTGGGTTATCTCATTCAGGATGGTTTCCTCAAGTTCCATCCACTTGCCTGAAATTTCAAGATTCCATTGTTTTTTTCTGCAGAGTAGTATTCCATTGTGTACATTTGCCACATCTTATTTATCCATTCTTCAGTTGAGGGGCATCTAGATTGCTTCCAGGTCCTTGCTATTACAAATAATGCTGCTATGCTGTAGAAACACATAGAGACAGCTGATCGAACAAGGAGGAGCTAAAGGAGGACTGATAGCTGGGAATCCAGCATGGGACTGACTCAGACCCCTGAACATGGTCTCAGCTTGAAGGCATGGACAGTCCAAAGGACCTCGGACAGTGGAACCAGGATGAATCCTTAGTGCACGAATGACTTTGCGAGCACATCCCCCATGGAGGGATAGTCTCTTAATGTAGGGAGAGAAGAGAAGGCTGAGTACCTACTCAAAATGACTTGACAGATTTAGATTACCTCTCCTGAAAGGCATCACCCTACATGTAGAGTTGGGGGGAGTTGAATGGGAGGGTGGTCGTGTAGCATGAGAGGGTGGGAGAGAGTGAAAGAGGAAGGGAGCAAGAGGGAACTTGAATCAATATGCAAAATAAAAATAAAAATATTCCTGGTATTTACTCCCCCCCCCAAAAAAAAGGAAAAGAAACACACCTCCACACCTCAACTTCAAAGAGAGATGTTACTTTAGAGTTTAGGGTTGGAAAAAGATTTTCTAATCAAATGGAACTAACAAGCAGGTGCTGCAATCTTAATATGTAACAAATTAAACTTTAGACTAAAACCAACCAGGAGAGATGAAGAATGTTATTTTTCTTCATCACAGAAGTAATCCAGCACGATGAAGTCTCAATTCTGAACATCAATTCTCCAAACACAAAGGTACCCATTTTCATAAAAGAAAACATTACTATAACTCAAATCACACATAAAAACTAACACACTAATAGTGGGAGATTTCCAAACCCTACTCCCAACACTATGTAGGAATACCAAACAGAATCTTGACAAAGAAACAAAGGAACTAACAGAAGTCATGTCTCAGTTGAGTTTAACTGACATTTATAGAATATTCCATCGAAAAACACAAAAGTATACCTTCTTCTCTGCTCCACATGGAACCTTCTTTAAAACTGACCACATACTATGGAATAAAGCAAACATCAATAGGTGGCAAAAATTGGAACAAGCCCCTGTACCTTATCACAACACCATGCTTTAAGTTAGAATTCAACTATAACATAGATGGCAAACCATAAATACTAATGGAAATCGAACAGTTCCCAATTGCACCATTCCTGGGTCAAGAAAGAAATAAAGAAAGAAAGAAAGGAAGGAAGGAAGAAAGAAATGAAGTAAGTAAGGAAGAAAGAAAGAATTCAATGAGAATGAAGAGACAACATATCCAAACTTAAGAGACACATTGAAAGCAGTGCTAAGAGGAAAGTTCATAGCACTAAGCACCCACATGAAGAAACTGGAGGATAGTTACATCAGAGAATTAACAGCACAAGTGAAAGCTCTAGAACAAAATGTAGTAAAGTACTTAAGCATTATAAAGGCAATATACAACAAACAAACAGCCAACATCAAAATGAATGGAGAGAAGCCTAAGGCGATTCCTCTAAAATCAGGTACAAGACAAGGCTGCCCTCTCTTTCCATATCTCTTCAATATCATACTGGAAGTTCTAGCTAAAGCTATCAGACAACAAAAGGAGATCAAGGGGACATAAATTGGAAAGGAAGAAGTCAAAGTTCCACTATTTGCAGATGAAATGATAGTTCACATAAGTGACCCAAAAAACTCTACCAGGAACTCCTACAGCTGATGAACACCTTCAGCAAAATAACAGGATACAAAATAAACTCAAAAATACAGTAGCCCTAATATATACAGATGACAAAGGGGCTGAGAAAGAAATCAGAGAAGCATCACCCTTTACAATAGCTACGGACAACATAACATATCGTATCTTGGGGTAGCACTTACCAAGGAAGTGGAAGGCCTACATAATAAGAACTTTGTGTCTTTAAAGAAAAAACTTGAAGAAGATACCAGAAAATGGAAAGCTCTCCCATGCTCTTGGATAGGTAGGATAAACATAGTAAAAATGGCAATCTTGCCTAAATTAATCCACAGATTTAATGCAATCCCCATTAAAACCTAGCACAATTCTTCACTGACCTTGAAAATATAATAATCAACTTTATATGAAAAAAAAAGAACCAGGATAGCTCAAACAACCCCATACAATAAAGGAACTTCAGGAGATATCACCATCCCTGACTTTAAGCTCTACTACAGAGCTATAGTCCTTGAAACAGCCTGGTATTGGCACAAAAATAGATAAGCACACCAATGGAATACACTCTAATATCCTGATATTAACCCACACACCTATGAAAACCTGATTTTTGACAAAACAGCTAAAAGTATACAATAGGAGGAGGAACGCATCTTCAACAAATGGTGCTGGCACAACTGGATGATGGTAAGTAGAAGACTTCATATAGACCCATGTCTTTTGCCATGCACTCCAAACTCCATTATAATGTTATAGTCCTAAAAACGGCTTGGCATTGGCACAAAAATAGACAGGTACACCATTGGAATCTATTTGAAAACCCTGTGATTAACCCACATAACTATGAACAACTGATTTTTGACCCAGAAGCTAAATTGATACAATGGAGAAGAAAGCATCTTCAACAAATGTTACTGGCATAACTGGATGCTGGTGTGTAGAAAACCGCACATAGATCCTTATCTATTTTCATGGACAGAACTTGAGTCTAAATGGATCAAAGATCTCAACATAAAGCCATCTACCATGAACCTCTTAGAAGAGGAAGTGGGAGGTACCCTTGAATGAATTGGTAGAGAGGATCACTTCCTGAACATAGTACCAGTAGCATAGACAATGAGATGAACAATTAACAAATGGGACCTACTGAAACTGAAAGGATTATATAAAGCAAAAACAACAAAAAACAAACAAACAGAAACAATCAATAAAAACAAAATAGCAATCCAGGCAATGGGAAAAGATCTTCACTATCGCCATGTCTGACAAAGGGTTGAATTCAAAAATAAACAAAAACTCAAGAAGTTTGTTAGCAAAATGCCAAACAATCCAATCAAAATGTCTGCTACAGAATTAATAGAGAATTATCATTAGAGGAATCTAAAATGGCTGAAAGATACTTAAGAAAGTGGTCAAATTCCTTATCCATCAGGGTAATGCAAATCAAAACAACTCTGAGATATCATCTTACTCCTGCCAGATTGGCTAAAATAAAAAAAAAAAAAACATCAAAGACAGTTTATGATGGAGAGAATGGGGAGAAAGTGGAACATTCCAACAATACTGGTGGGAGCGCAAACTTGTACAGCCAATTTGGAAATCAGTATGGTGGTTCCTCAGGAAAATTGGAATCAGTCTACCACAAAATCCAACAATTCCACTGTGAAGCATACAGCCAAAAGATGCACAACCATACAGCAAGGACATCTGTTCAACTATGTTCATAACTGATGGGAGATGCCATTATGTATATATGTTTCTCATACTGGTTAATAATAAAGAACTGTTGGCCAATAGGAAAGGAAGATAGGAGGGACTAGGAGACAAGGAGGAAATAGGAAGTAGTAAAGGAGTCAAGATGGAGAGTCTGGAGAAAGCAGTATGCCGCCGGCTCCCCGGTAAGAGAAATACATAGATCAGAAGAAATGGGTTAATACTTAAGACAGAGCTAGCTGATAAGAAAGTAGTAACTGGCCAACAGTATAATATCTAATACAGAGTCTCTGTGTATGATTTGGGGCTGGCGCGGCGGCGGGACAATACCAGGCGGCGGGCAGAAAAACCGTACCCCTTACACATAACAGCATTCTTTGTAATAGCCAGAACCTGGAAACAACCAAAATGGCCCTCAACTGAATAATGGATGGACAAAATATGATACATTTACACAATGGATTATTACTTAGTGAATAAAAAATCATTGGAATCTTTAAATTCATAGGCAAATAGTTTGGAAGTAGGAAAAACCCTCCTGAGTGAGGTAACCCAGTCACAAAAAAGTCAAACATGGTATATATTCACTTATATGTGGATTTTAGACAGCTTACAATCCACACTGCCAGAAACACTAGGAAACAAGCAGGACCCTGAAAGAGACAAGCATGGTCCTCTGAAAAAGGGAAAAGGGACCAGATCTCCTCAAAAAATTGGGAGCACATGGGGAGGGGAGAGTGAGTTAGGAGGAAGAAAAGGGGAAAACAGGAGGGGAGAGGATGACATGAGGGAGCAGGAAGATTGAGTCAGGGAAAGTATAGAGGAGAGCAAGAAAAGAGATACTATAATAGAGAAAGCCATTATACATTTAAAGAGAAATCTGTCACTAGGTGTCCACAACTAACATTCTAAACAATAGTGTATTGGCTACCTTAAATCCCCTTCTCCAATAATGAGATTGATTACTACCTTATATGCCATCCTAGAGCCTTCATCCAGTAGCTAATGGAAGCAGAAGCAGATACCCACAGCTAAACACTGAGCCAAACTCCTGGAACCCAGTTGCATAGAGGGAAGAGTAATGAGCAAAGGGATCAAGACCAGGCTGTAGAAATGCAGAGAAACAGTAGCTCATGCACCCCAGACTGATAGCTGGGAAACCAGTATAGGACAAACCCAGAACCCCTGTATGTGGAAGTTATTTGGGAGGACTTAGCAATCTATGGGACCTCTGGTTGTGGATCAGTATTTATCCCTAGTGTATGAAGAATTTGGGACCCCATTCCACATAGAGGGATACTGTCTCAATCTAGACAAATAGGGAAGAGCCTAGGCCCTGTTCCACATGACATGACAGATTTTGAAGATACCCCAATGGAAAACATTATACTCCCTGGGGATCAGAAAGGGGATGGAATAGGTATTGGGGGATCACAGGAGAAGGGGTAGGTGAGGTAACTGAGATTGACATGTAAAAAAAGCTTGTTTCAAATTTAAATAAAAAATATTATCACAAAATTAACATAAAGCAGGATTTCTTAGACTTGATACTCTATAATAACCTAAGGTAATTCTAATTATATTAATGTATTAAGAGTTTACTACACAAATTAAGTTTAAAAGTTGGTATTATCCTATTTCATTGCTAGAGATTCTGATTTATTTAATCTCATATAAATCATTCATTGGAAGGAAAACCAATGAGCCTTTAATAGGGTAACAGGATGTTAGGTAGAAAACTTAAAACATGATACATGAAAGAAAAAGATGTTAAGTTAGACTTCATTAGAGGAAACCATGGCTATGGGAGAAAATTTTGATGAACACATAACTGATAAAAGAAAATGTATCCAAAATACACAGAACAAACTCGGAGAAAGTGAATCAGTCAGGGAAAGAAGGCAATTAAAATGCATAAAAGAACTGAACAAAACTTTACGTAAAAATATAGGAAATAATTATGTGAGGAAATTAGAAACATGTCATTAAAGAATTTCAAATAAGAAAAACAATATTACTATGAACCTATGAGAATTGTTAAAATTCAAAATATTGATGACAACTAATGATTAGGAGGTCATGGAGCAACAGAAATTCTAATTTATTGCCAATTAGAATTCAACAGTATAACAATCACTTTACAAGTCAGCTGTGGGTAGTCTGACAAAATTATCTGTAACCTTAAGCATGTTGTCCAGCCACTATGGTTCTTGACCTATATCTAAATGAGGGAAAATTTACATCTACACAAATGCCTCTACAGAAATATTTCAATCAACTTTATATTAATTGCCAAGAGACATAAACTATCAAAATGTTTTCCTGTGGATTAGTGGAAAAAAATACCATGAAGTACCCAGGCAATAAAGAATTGTACAGAAAGAAATACAACATAACACTAGATAACATGACATGATATGATTCAAAGTACATTTCTAACTGAAAATAGATGATTTGAAATATACTGTATTTTATACTTCGAGTATCAGAGACATTGAGAAACACAAAATATTGTGTAGGCAATTACATGTTTAGTGGTTACCAGAGATTCTTGGGAATACAGGGAATGAAGGGTGAATAGAACTGGGTTATTTTGAGACCTTGAAACTGTGTGTGACATGGTAATGGTGGATGCATATCATTATACATGATCATGTCAAACATGAGAAGTAAAACACAAATATTACAGTGATTCAAAGTATAAATAAAATGAGAAACAGCAGTAGAGGAGAATGTGTGGGCTTTAGTTTTTTTTTTTATTTTAAACTAATTCTATTTTTTTCATAAGCAGTTCACCCCAAGAAAATAGACACAGGTCATGTTGGGTTAAAAGAACAAAGAATAATAAAAGAGACACCTCATCTTGAAGTATTAAGTCTAGTGTTTAGGCTAAGAGAGAGCCCCACAGTGCAGCTATTTAGAGAACCAAGTACCATGGACACTAGTTGCATGTGAGAGAGGTAGCAAATATGGAGATGCCATTAAAGCTGGATTTTGGGAAAACAAGAAAGGAGGAGGGGAGTGAGATACTGACACAGAACGCCACATGTGCAGTGGCTGAGCAGGAATGGGATGTGAACACTTCAAGGATAATCATGTCAGAATAATCAAATGGTCTAAGGCACCTGACCACCAAACTCAAGCTCAGCTTCCTAAACCTATTCTTATAATGTCCATTTATAGGAAAGATTTGTCTAGATATTTTTATCATGCTTATATGGTAAATAATCAATTGGTAAAGTTTCTAATTTCGAACTTACTTGAAGTTTGAAGCAATTTATCAAGGTAGGGAATATTAAAGGAATGCTGGTAGTATCTAAATAAGGGAATTATGCTCTGAATAAAATATGCTTATTGTGAGTTATAGTTGTGAGTATTCTAGGCAGAGTTGCCCAGATGATATTTATTTCTTTCCTTATATCATTATGTTTTATGTACTATCTCAGCTTCAAAACTTTCTCTACTGGCCATTATCACGAGCAATATTTGAAAAACTATTCACAATTTAGCATTGGAAATCAAATGAAGTTACAAAGTATGACTCAGAGCAAAGTTAGTTTTAATTAGAAAATATTGCTGCTCTCATGTTTCTATCCACAGCAAGCATGCTTAAATACTACCTCCTGCTTTGCCTGTAGGCATATTTTTCTCCACAAAATAAAATATTTTCTCTTTCTGCATAATTCTTTTAAAAATTAGAGACAGAAATAAGATAATAAGCACTAAAACATCCCATGATATTTGGGTAACAAAATCACAGTTGTGCACAGATGAAATGCATATAACTAAACAGAAAATAAATGTGTTTCTTTATAACTAGTACTATTTGTCAAATATCCAAGCAAATTTCTATTAAACAATGTTTCTACCTTTGATCTATGCCTACTTAAAGGACAACACTTTCCAACACTTTTCAAACCAGTTCAGAGGTGTGTTTTGGATTGTACCTTTGGTATTATTCATCTTTTACTTTGTTGCATCACTCTGACAGTTCAGCCTAACTCAACCAACTCTGGAGTTTAGACTATCACAAGCATTTAATGCTGAAATTGATTCATGTTGGTCTGGGAACATAAGTTATATACCCATTCATTTCTCTAAATTTTAAGCTTTCATTTAGTGAAGTTATGGTTCTTAAGCTTCTTTAGCATCTCAAAAATGGAATGAATATCAATGTGATCAGTATCCAGAAATATTTCAATTCTTCAGAAGTCACCTTGAAAAGTCAAGTTACAAATGCAAATAGGTGTTTTGCAATGAATTTCTCAGAATGTAATTGTCTCTGTAACTAATTTTTAATATGGATATTCAGTGTCTATTCGTTTTATAGTATAACAAGTTTTATCAGGAACATACACAATACATTTTTCAATCTGTTTAAAGAAAATGTGTAGTTTTACCATATTAGCTTTTAAGCAAATTATATTTTTCTATTCGTTTAGTAACAGTGGAAATAGGTTAAAAAAAAAAAAAAGAAAAAGAAAAAGAAAAAAATCACCAAACAAAATGTGAACTTAACAGAAGTGACAAAGATTTGGGGTGAAGGAACTTCAACTGAAAGAAAGATCCCATCCAGATTGGATTGTAGGCCAGCAAGCCTGTGGTATATAGTTTTGATTGATGATTGATGTGGAAAGGACCACTCATTTTGGGCAGTGTCACCTCTGGTCTGGTGGTCCTGGGTTCTGTAAGAAAGCAGATTTAGAAAGTCAGGAAAAACAATCAGTAAGCATCATCAACTACTGACTCCAGTTTCTTGCCCCAAGATTCTAGCATGACTTTCTTCAGTGATGGACTTATAAGCTGTAAGGTGAAAGAAACTCTTTCTTCCCCAAGTTGTTTTTTGATCATGTGTCAACACAGCAAATGAAATTCTAAGACACTAAGTATAATCTAAAACTGTTAAAGAGAAATTTAGAGAACGTTAAGCCTTTTCCTGTTGAACTTTATATCAGTCCCATTACTATTCATATCTCTATCATCCCACTGATATTTTGATCTTTTTGAAATTCTCTGATTTTTGCAACACTTAATAAAATTTAGCTTTGGTATTAGTTTTGCCTTCATTTTTTACAATTACATGAACTAAAATAGATTTTAAAAGTCTTTGAAATAATTGTAGAGTTATAGGATAATATAAAATTATTTATAAGCTTCCTATATTGATCTTGTGTCCAACACCGGAATTATTGATTTACACCATTATATCAAACACAAAAATTTACACAAGGAGAATATGAAGTGATTATTAAGCTTCCATCAGTATTAAACGTACTCATTTTCATGTAAGCATTATTCAAATGAATTTTATTGTAAATAAATTTTTGTACCAATTATCAAATGTTAAACACAATGGAATGATATAGTATGTAACATTTGGAGATCAGTTTTTGTCCACCAATGGTAATTTCCTTGAGATTCAGCCAAGTCATTTTGTGATAGCAATTATTATTCATATGTAGTACTAAGTAGTTTCACATGGTATGGAACCTGTATATTTAGTCACCTACTAAAGTAAATTAGATTTTTCAAGGTTTTGGATGTCATAAGTAAATATTCCATAATATTTGCTATATACATTTTGTAGACATTCAATTATAATTTACTTGGAATATATTCCTAATAGATCACTTGCTGAGCAGTAAGTACATATGTAATTCTTAAGGAAATTGACTCTCCCAGGAGCTATCAATTGCCAAGAGTTCCTCGGTGAGGGGTAAGACTTTTTGCCCAACTCCTTCTGCCATGCCTGAATTTTGTTTTGGCTTGAATTTGCACAGGTCTTGTGCATGTTGTATTAGCTTCTGAGATATATATGTGCAACTTCTCTTCTGTGTCTAGAAAACCACTGTTTTGTATAGTCATTAGCTACCTCTGGCTCTTATATTTTCTACCTTTTTTTCTGCAAAGATTCCTGATCCATAGAAGGAGGAGTTATGATACAGATGTCCCATTTAGAACTCAACATTCCACAGTTTCTTATTCTCTGCACATTGGCAAGCTGTAGGCCTCTGTGTAAATCACCATCTCCTTCAGCTGCAGCATCCCTGGTAAAGGAAAAGAGATGCATTAATCTGTAAGTATAATAGTGAATTGTAGTGAGATATTTACCCTGACTTCACCTGTTGCACTGATGTGACCTGGGAAAAACAGAGGTAGAAGAGGGGGAGGGTGGATCATAAGAACCAGAGGGACCAAGGACACCATAGAGATTGAAGCAATAATCACAGAAACTGCATAGGGTCTACACTAAGTCCTCTGTATATATGTTGTGGTTATTTACTTGTAGGTTTTGTGGGACTTTAACAGTGGGAATGGGTATGTCTCTGACTCTTTTGCCTGCTCTGGAGACCCTGTTCATTTTACTGAGTTGAATCATCTAATCTTGATATGAGGGATTCTGTCTAGCCTTATTTCATCTTTTTATGTTATGTTCATTTGATATTCCTTGGATGTCTGCTCTCTTATGAAGGGAAATGAAGGATCTGTAGAATAGGGGAGGATAGAGGGCATGTGGAAGAATGGAGGTATGAAAGTTTGCAATTGGTATGTATTGTGTGAGAGTATAAATAAAAAGAAAAATTAGAAATGAAAAAGGTTGATCTAATATATATATATATAATGGTGACAGGTATAGGTTATATCTCATGGAGCATGTATTAAATCCAATCATAAAGTATCCAGCTTCTCAAATGAAATGTATGCTGGTATTGTATTAGTGTGTATGTCTTCCTGATACGGTTGTTATTTATGCTTCTAGGATTCAAACCTAAACAATATTGATGGCTGCATATCTAGCCCAATGATGTACATAGCCAATTATAATAATATACAAGTTACTCATTCATGTTGAAGGTTCCAGTTCTGTACCAGCTTGACTTCTTCATATCTATGACTAAAATATATGATAACATCAAAATAAAGTCTTCCTGTACAAGTTTAGAGAGCAACAAAGAAAGGGGACGATAGCCTATTATGTTTGAGCATCTATGCATCCTGATAGCCCAAGATAATACATTCTTGGTACTAGACACATATTCAAAATAGTTGTTTTCAAGTCTTTTGTGTGCACTGTACCTGAATTGTTTTCCTTGGTGTCTATTGAATTAGGAATTTGAAATTCTGGAGGTGGCATATTGTCCTTGTTGCTAATGTTTGTGCTTTTAGACTAGGATCTAGGTATCTGGGTATATGATATTTGATATGATTTTTTGCACTATATTGTCTGAGCTTTGTTTGGTGGGTATTGTGTTGTTATTTGTTTGCTATTTTCCACTCTGGATCCTAAGCAAGTATGGTGGCTATATCAGGTCTCTGTAGAGTGTTTCTTCAGGTCATCAGATGTCACAGAGGAATGGAGATGGGCTAGAAGGCTTACAGGTAAGATAGGAATGAATTAGGGAGACCTTAGGTACACACCAAAAAGGCAGTTCCCCTAGGGGATGAAGATGTGATAGGAGGATGGATTTGCACTACCAGGACTACGAGCAAGTCTAAAAAGATTAGAATAGAGGACATAAATGATAATAAAGGTCACATATCTGAGTCCCTGACTAATGGGGCCCCGGGGGATCCCTGTTAGAGAATGAATCTTTGAGTCAGTGAGTATCACATGGGAATGGAGATGGCTAAAAGAAAATGATGCTGAAAGGGGCTGTAGGAAAGCCACAACCCGATTTTCTGAAAGCACAGATTGTTATACCTTCAGTAATATAACATATAATTTACCTGTAATATCCAGTTCCAGTAAGAATATTATTTCATAAAGATTCAACAGAGAAGTGTTGGTTAGATACAATTTCCCTTTATTTATCCAACAATTTAACAAGCTTATCTTTATTGCATATCTCATATATGTTGGTCCTAATTAAGAAATCAAGATCTAGGAGACATTGAAGATGACATTCAAGGAAGCCACACTGATGTTTCCAGTTAAAACATTTATTTTATATGACTCCCATTGCTGTATAGGATTTTTACTTCTGGATTTTCTCAAATATTTTGAAGATACTGTCACATAGGAGGACAAATTATCCTACACTTACCAAATGGTTTAAATGTTACTTGAATTTAACCCATGCGTTCTGTGAAACATTTTACCTTATTGGGAAGTGAGAAGTTTTCTTTGCAGGTTATCTTGTAAATTATTTTGGACTTTGTGTTCATTTGATATGACAGAGAAGTAAATACAGTAATAGTTATTAAGGTGATTTTTGAAAGGGAAGTATTCAATAATTCTATTATTCCTAAAAGAAAGGGTCTTTTCAATTGTTGTTCAATTTGCACCTATAGGAATGTATAAAGACTTTCAAATGATTATAATTCCATACACATTTTATTTTATGGGGTTCTTTGCTTAACTTGTTATTTATTTTCCTCATTTTTCTACATAGATATCACTGTACTTTTCTTTCACCTTTCAATATTACCTATTATCAATGTTTATCTGAAAAATATATACCACTGATGATTCCATAGCATTCCAGCGTTCATTCACATATTTTGTCTCTGAAATTCTAAACAATGGATTATGTATTTTTCATTTGAATGGATTATACTAAAAATTTGCAAGTAGTGTAATTTTAAGAGACTCAAATACATTTAAGGTTGGTGTGTAAACATGAAATATTTTATAGCCTGATTCATTGTGGAAAATATTGACATTAAAGGGTAAATTTGAACTTGGAATTTAGATAACATTTACACAGTGTAACTCTTCCTTGTGTTTGACTGTAGAGTGAGTCTCACAGTTGAGAACTCTTTCCACCATCAACTTTTATAATTTTTCAAACATTATTTTCTCCCATGCTGGTGATTGAACTCTTAACTTTGTGCATAGTAGTCAAGTACTTTAGTATTGAATGTACTCTCTGCACATATTTATCCTTGTTGATTTCTAATAAAGGAAATGATATTATTAATTTTCAGGCTGCATGTATTTGTCTTCCTAACTCATTAACATATCTCATTTCAATTAAACTCTATTAGAGTGGAATATATTAGAAAATAACTAACCCTTCTATACTTATCAATCCCTAGCTTTCTGTGATATGAATCATATTTATGGTAAATGGTTTTCTGTAATTTTTTTGCTTTGCATATCATGTTAGATGCCCACTTTGTATACCATCTCCTTCTGTTATGCAAATGCAAATGAGGAATGCTGGAATTTTATTAAAGGAGTTTGGATTTTAATGAAGGAATATATTGCTTCTCTCAGAAATACTGTTCCATGGGGATTAATTAGTGGAACTCTGATTAATATATGTTGTAATCCTTACTCCTGAGGAACAATACTCCCTGCAGAGAAAAGCTTATAGTAGGCAGACTCAAACTTCATATAACACTACATTTGGAACTTCTTACTTATTTCACTGGAGAAATATTACAATGCATTTAAAATATATTTGAAAGAAGTGTAAACAGGGAGACATTTGGTCATATTTATTGAACATAAAATGATTACATGTATATTCAGTATCATTGGAATGTGTGCTTATATATTGTGACAGCCAATATTAACCCTATGTTTGTAACTTATGGAGTGAGCTCTGTTTTTTGCCTAGCAAAGATCCCAATATTGTTTATATAGGATACTTATTGTCATAAAAAAGTGGAGAGGCAGGAACTATTATTTTTTTAATTTGGGATTTATTGAAGACTATACCTTAAATATATTTTTCATCACTATAAGTAGCTCCACACTTTTAGGCATCTGTATTTAGCATGAAAGCGAATTGAAATATAAATAAACATAAATTATTAAAGGAAAATCTGGATACTGTTGAGGTTATAGTATATAGTAAAGAGTAGCCATTATATATATATATATATATATATATATATATATATATGTAAATGCTTAATTATTATTTTCCATGAAGTTACTTAAACTAGCACATTTTCAATATTTTAAATTAAATATAAGCTTTTCATAATATAAAAGAATAAAGAATAATTGGTACAGTTAGCTTTTATTTATACTTCCTATTTCTTAAGGATGTTTTCATAGACAAGTTGTATGTGACATGATGAAATATTAAACTAAAAGATTATCCTTTGTCCTCAATGCCATTCTATACTAGTTTTCATTCCTCTCCCTTCAAATTATGGAGATTTGTTGTAAGGGAAGGGAGGGTAAATAGACAGTTGGAAGGGGGAAAGAGAGGAAGGATGTGGATTCCACAGGCGACAGCAGGAATGGGGAGTACTTGATTAGTGGGCACAGAATTGAAGCTTTACATGATAAAATATTCTAAAGTTACATTGTGATAGTTATAGAATTTGAATATAGTTGATGTCATTGAACAGTACTTCAACATGAATGAAATAAGAATTGTTGTATGCGTTTTATCATAGTTTAAAAAATATCCAATATCCACAAAAAACAAATCACAATATCTTTGATGAAATCAAATAAAATAATTAATGTTAACATTGGTTATCAAATTATTATTTTATTAGTATTAATAAAATATTAATTCCAATTATTGACAAGTTATACATGTTTTAAAAAACAAGGCTCATTCATTCATTCCTTTTTCACATTAAATTATTAAGTATACAACTCTATTCCAAGATTATTGACTATTAATTAAGCATCAAATTAGCTATAGGATTGGGTCTTTATTCCTGTCTTCTTCAGAAATTTCAACAATTAGATTCAGTGCAATAACTGACTCACTAATTTGCTGTTGGCAAATCTGAGCAAATGTAGAAATAGAACAGATAATGTGAAATTGTACTCTGTGAAAATTCAGCAAGAATTATGCACAACTGTATCATTCACAAAACTAAAACTTTTTAATCATATGAATAAAATGTGGAACTTACAGAAGCTAACACAAAATCTTATTTACAAAGCTCTGCTAAATGTATTACATAAAAAATTTGATTATAGCCATTTGGAATAGTTGTCTAAGCTACTAAACCATGGACCTATCATTTATATCTCTCATCCTAATTGCAGAAAACTTAGAGGTGTTTCCTTGGGACACTACAGCAAGAAGAATATAAACAGATGTAGCTTCATGAACATAAACATGTTCAAGAACTGTGAATTAAAAAAAAATAATGAATAATAAATCCATCTCCCAGAAACCAACACAAAGGAATTTTTTCTTTAAGATCATAGTCACATCTGGAAATGTACATGAAGTATATAAAATGTGTAACTTTTCTCCACCCCTGCATCTTCCTTTCTTCTGCTCATTACTTTTCTTTTCTATTCCATAAAAAAAAAACACACCTTAAAACAACCTATAGTTTATGAGGTCTTGGTGCCTAAAGGTTTATTTAGCAACTTCTTGAAGACAGCTTCTTATTTTAAGAGAATTTGCCACCTGCTGACTGGCTAATATGTTTAAAGTCCTATTACAGACATAGTTGTAATGTGCAACAGTGGATAAAGTATCTCATGCTGATTTCATCTAGGCTATTGGAGACAACATTATTTTTACAAGTAACCCTAATATTTGTGCTTTACTTTATAGAACTTTAAGAAAATAGAAATCTTTCCTTAAAGACAATACTCACTTATAACTATGGACTTTTTGATCATTTGATACCCGTTGTCATTTCACATTCATTCTACATGTATATCATGACTCATGATTTCAGATGAATTCTGAATTATATGTATGTTTCTATTACTTGAAACTAAGCAAGTAATCCCACAATTTAAATACCTTATCCATGTATGTAGATGGATGGAATTGGTTATAATTACTTAAATATGTGTCAGAGAACTTGTGATAATATCCTCAGATGACATTTAGAGCTTGATATCAATTGGAACATCATAATGATGCAGAGTAAATGATTAATTTTTCAAGGAATGATGACTTATTAATGGGTTTTAATAAAACAATATATAAGATGCTATGTTTATTGCATTGTATTATTTCATTTTACATTTTTGTTTTGATATTCATTTTATAAGAGTAAATTACTTTCTTTTAAGATAAGTGAAATGAGTTCTCTCAAACTAGCAATATGGTATGTTTATTCCTTTTTAAATGTGTTTAATACAATACCATTTTTATCTGTATACAGTATGCAACATACATCGAATTGTTCTATTGATATTGGGTGCTGACATTATATAGAATCAGGAAATTTAGGTAAAGTATCACATAGTTAGTTGAGGCAAAAGGAATGAAATATGTCATGGTTATGATTGGAGTATTCATTTTATATTAGATAATTTTTGTTTATGTTTCTCTTTGCTTCTGGGGCAGTTACTAGATATTTGACAGGAGATAAACATCATAAGCAAAAATGTGTGGTATAGATAGGGAAATGTGTAACTGATATATGAATTAAAGTTATAATTAATTTCTTACGTCAATATCAAGTGCTTCTTCCACATTACCTTTTCCTAATACACATTTGCATATAGTTAGCAAGATCTCTGTTACATGTCTATGAGAAAGCAGTATGGCCCAACAAATATTCTTTCTCAGAACTCTGAACAGGGTGGTAAATTTCACAAGGTGAAAGATTCAGAATTAACTGAATATATACATAAAGGATAATATGGTTTGTTTTTATAATGATGTTCCTACAAAACATTAGAGTCTAACAATTAAAACTTATTCCTTTTAAATATTAGATAACCAGTATTTTATGATTGCTAAGACCACAATATTATACAATAATTATATGAATGTGGATTCACACAAATCAACTAAAGATGAGCCTCTGTTCTATGTTTGTACAAATAAAATACATCATTCAACTTTATAAATCCATTTGAACTTAATATCTAAGTTCTCACGAGGACTCTGTAGTCAATAAGATTCATCATGTCTCATCTAGTCTCAGAGCTTTTCCCATGTAGAGTGATCAGTATATATTTTATTTGTCTTGTATGTTTTTTGTTTTTGTTTTTTTCCTTAATGTTTGTAGATATAATTTGTTTCCTGTGGAAACAAAGGCATAACCTCTCCCCCAATGCTGTGTATTTTCTAACTTCTACTCTGAAGTTAAGGCATCCTTATAATATATGAGATGGTTTAATTTAGCAGTTTCTTTTCCTACAGTCCAATATCTTTCAGCAGTCTTTGCCCTTTGCTTATCAACATTTTAAGAATTCAACATGTCCCATTTATTTTCCATCCTTACATGGCTTTTTCTTTTCATATTACTTTTCTCTTTATAAAAGACTTTACTATTATTTTAAACTATTTTCTATGACTGTATATACCCATTTTCTCTTTATTTCTTTAGCATCTGAGCACAGTTTTAAGCATTCTGTAGAAATGTAGAGTTTCTTTTTAAAGCCTGGACCTGCCTTTACTAAGTGCCTGAAGTGTTCTTTGACCACATAAATTATGCCTTAAACAGTTATACCCTCTGCAGGTAGCTAGCTTAGTACATGGCACTGGTGGGTGGCTCCACCCCCATAGGATCTGCCTCACCATCTCAGCCACGCCTAACTGGCCATGCTCTTGGAAGCTGTTGTGTCCATGCTGCTAATATCCCACTAGTTATTCAAGTGTTTGGCTGCATAGTCGGGTCTCTTAAAAGATCTGTGTCTTTGAACTCAGAATGCACTGAGCCTAGGGGGTATGTCCAACTTATTCTGTATCTCACTAGAGTCTCCACACCTCTCTTCCTCCTGGAAGTTCCATCTATTGTAAACTGCATAGCTATTTGCCATTCAGTTTTTTTTTTTATTAAACCCATCACAATGGCATATTTTTACACAGTGTAAACAAGTATCCTGCAACACAGGTTAGGGGTTCACATTTGCCTAATACTCTAGCTGGCCTACACTCACAAAGACACACACAATAAATAAATAAATAGATAGATAGATAAATGAATAAATCTTCAAATTTAAGTTAAATGATAACACTTTTCCACTGAGATACTCAGATGTCTTCTCACGTCACTCATAGTAAATCCCAGAGTCTTTATAGATTTCATTGCCTTGCTAATTTTATATTTGATGATGTTCCTGCTCCTAACAACTCATTTGGCTTCAGCAATTATAGACCCCATTTCTATTCTTCAGATACAGTAGAACATAGCACTACCTCAGACCTTTTGTACTGTATGTTTTATTCTGTTTATTTTCCTCCATGGTCTTGATTATGGAAAGTTCTCCCTTGCTCAAGTATGTTCTTGTTAAATTTCTCCATTCCTTGATATCCACATAGCTACTTTATTTAAAACCAAGTTTCTCTGATATTCCTTATACTTTCTCCTTAATTAAATTTACTCTTTTCTTTCTCTGATATTCACTACAATATACACTTTTCTGAAAGTGAGAGTTTTAAAATTGAGCTTTAAAAAAAGTTAGGCACAGGAGTGCCTGACAAACTGCTAAAGCTTAGTATGTATTTGTTGATTGGAAATGAAGACAAATTGAAGCTTGTTCTCCATTTATGTCACGCAAAGACTTGTTGATGCTGATGCTTTCCAGGAACTAATCATGTTCTTTTGAATCTTTTGAATCACCCCATAATGTCTATGAACATATTTTATATACAGTCTGAAAAAAATCATGATCTGGAAATATGTACATATTATATGCTATAATTGCATGCCATTTTAAAAAGAAATGTCATGTTTTTTGAAGCATTATTTTTCATATGCTTTTAAACAGGTGAGGCTAAAAATGGGAGTCTGTTATCTGCACTGGTGCAGATCTTTTTTTATAGCCACTAATTCCTCGGAGGAGTAATAAAAGAGGGCATCAAGAGAATAATGAGTTTCAGACTCATTTTTGTGTGATGTCTTGCCAACAGCATTTATCAGGGCAGTTCATACACCACATGGGGTGGAGGGCGGGTACTTGGCAATATTTGAATTTGTTGCCACCACCAAATTAACTGTGCTAAATTCTGTTGTCTTTCCAATTTTAAATCCTTGATTACACATTCATAAAACTGTCCCTTCCATTGAGCATATATATGACTGCTTCAAAAACTCTAATTGTGAACGTTTATCAAATACCTAATTTGTTTTACTTGCCAGTTACTAATTACATATGAAATATAAATGAATTGCACATCATATATTCTCTATTTACTACTCCTTCAAGAAAAACTTCTGGCAAGTTACATTTAGTACAGGAGTTTTAAGAAGGAATGAACCTGGCATCAAACATTCCTGGCATACGTAATTTCTCAGGCCAGACCACCCTAATAAACTAATAATGAATTTAATAGCTTTCTTTGTCTGCATTCAGCCAAAAATGTTGCATGCATATGCATACGCCCACACTTATACACACACACACACACACACACACACACACACAACACACACACGTTAAAATTTGAGACAGTATACAAGCTAAAACAAGTACTTTATCCTAAACATCACTAGATGATGTAACTATTGTTATATCAATGCTCCCATGAAAGAAGCATGTTAGTCTAAGAATGCACAAAAATTTTAAAACTTTATTCTGAAAGTCACAAGTCAAAAATCATGTGTTTTCTTGTCTATTCTTTACTAATCGTTTCCCATTATTATCTGCAATTCTTTTGCTTATGTTTGCTTCCATCTAATCTCTTCTATACTAGACCTTACTGATAATCTGGGATAAAATCTCTAACATTCTTAAACACTTACTTTGTATATGACATTATGTTTACTATATTCTCATATAAGCTGATGTTATAAATTTTGGGTAATCAGGAAATGAATATATATCTGATGAAGAATTATTTTCAGCTAACCATGCTGTTTTGTATCCTAGAATAGACTTCTATCTTTGTCTTTCAATCTCTCTCTGTTTCTCTGTTTTATACACACACAGACAGATGCCCACACACTAAAAATATTTAATAAAATAAGCATTCTGACCAGAGTCCTCTTCAATAATAATAATAATAATAATAATAATAATAATAATGGAATCTATGAAATCACATTAAGGTTTGAGTTGAATGTGGTTCACTCTAAGCTTTAGTCACAAAAATAGATATGTAACACATATTTGTGTTTCTCATTTGGGTTACTTTGCAGCACAACAGTCCTCTCAATGCAATATAATAGAATTTGATAGACTACATTTGTTAATTATTTGAGAAACACAGACATTCTCATTGTACCTACATATGTTAAAGTGGGAGAAATCTCTGTAACATTGAACTAACAATATGCTTGTTAGTAGTGTACCGACTAACACTTCAAACAATGTAGAACAATATTTGAATATTTTATCTGTATATTATGAAACAAACTATTTCAGACTATGTAGATTACAATACGAGAGAAAACATTTTGTTAACCAAAATATTTGTGTATAAACAGTTTGCAATAGCTGTGATTGCAGTACTTATTTGAACTATGAACATTTGACAAAATATTATATAACACTTTTTAATGAAATCTAAGTACTGTAGACATTTGACATTTGATACACTTCTGTGGTAAATTTTTAATGACATGGTATCAAAGTGATCTTGAAATTGCTGCATAGATCAAGTTATCATCAAGAACATGAGACTCATGACTAAGCCTGTGAATGTTGGAATTATAGAAGTGTATCAGCATGCACAGTGTAGAGAAGTCTTACTGAAGATGTCTGATGTAATATGAAAAATGAAAGACCCAGAGACTGATAGTGGGGTTCAAGCTTCAAGCTGAAGATCAGAAAAGCAAAGCAGCTAAGCCAGTAGATTTTACCTCTACCCAGCTGAAATGGAAATTGTGTCTCCAGGCATACTCAGAGGCAAAAGGCTCTGAATTTCTGTGTCCTCCTCCTTCAATTCCTTTCTCTGCCTAGCCATATCCTCCTGTTTCCATCTCCTTAGTGCAGGTATTAAAGGCTTCTGATCCCAAGTTCTGGGATCAAAGTTCTCTTACTCTTCACAGGAGAAACCCATCAAGATGAAGTCGCAGTTCTGAACATCTATGCCCCAAATACAATGCACCTACATTGGAAAAAGAAACATTAATAAAACTCAAATCCCATATAAAACTTCACACATTTATAGTGGGAGATTTCAACACCCCACTCTAAACACCAGACAGGTCCACAAGACAGAAGCTTAACAAAGGAACAAATTGGGTTCAACCGACATTTATAAAACATTTCTTTTAAAAACAAAAGAATAGACCTTCTTCTTAGCTACAGATGGAACCTTCTCTAAAATTGACAACATATTTGGCAATATAGCAAACCTCAGTAGACACAAAATAATTGGAATAAAACCCCTGTAACTTATCAGACCACTATGCTTTAAAGTTAAAATTCAACAACAACACAAACTGTAGAAAACATACACATTCATGGAAATTGAAAAATGAGCAATTCCACTATTCCTGGGTCAGGAAAGAAATAAAAAAGACTTCCTAGAATTCAATGAGAATGATGACACAACATACCTGAACTGATGGAACAATTTGTAAGCAGTGCTAAGCTCCAAGCAGTTCATAGCCCTAAGTGCCTGCATGAAAAACTGGAGAATAGTCACACTACAGAATTCACAGCACAACTGAAAGCTGTAGAACAAAAAGAAGCAAACTCACCCCTGAGGAGTAGAATTAAGGAAATAATCAATTGGTGGCTGAAATCAATACAGTAGAAACTAGGAAAACAATGCAAAGAATCAATGTAACAAACAGTTTTTTTTTTTTGAGAAAATCAATAAGATAGACATTTATCCAAACTAATCAAAGACAGATAGAGAACATGCAAATTAACAAAATCAGAAATGAAAAGAGAAGCAGACAATGGACACAGAGGAAATTCAGAAAATCTGCAGCTCATACTTTGAAACTTGTACTCTACTTCATTCCAAGGCAGACAGAGATGGTTCAACATATGAAATACAACAATTTAATCCACCAAATAAACTGAAAAGGAAAAACCACATCATCATCTGACTAGATGGTGAAAAAGCCTTTGACAAAATCCAACACACCTTCATGGAAAAGGTCTTGGAGATATCAGGGATAGCAGGAACATACCAAAACATAATAAAAGCAATACACAGCAAGCCAACAATTGCCATAAAATATATACCTAATCCTCTTGATATTAAAATATTCTGGTGAAAGTGACCTGTTATTGTTCTAATAAAGATTATCCAATTGTTATACAATTGTAGTACATTTTTTAAAAATCAGGTTCAGTTCCAAAAAGTTAAGAATGCAATTTCCTCTGAAAGGAGTTGGCATGGCACAAAGAAGACACAAGGAAGAAATGGTGAAAGACACATAGGAACAGAGTAGATTAAGGGAAGTGAATTATTAATTGATATAGTTGTATATACTCAATATTAGAGTTAAATGGAACAGTGATATAATTTCTCAAGGCATTGTATCAAATTATTAAATAATATTTGGGAATATAGATTGCAGTGTGCCATTTTTTTATGATTCTCTGTAATTAATAAAAGTAACCCATATTTTCTTGAACAAGAGAGAGAAAAGAAAAGTTGGATGCTGGGGGCAGGGGTGGGGGTGATTAATGTCTCTTCAAAACCCTTGTGGATTTTAGAAAATGATCAAGAATCTACCTTATTCTAACAAAGAGATATTCCATGGGCTACAATAAATACACGTGGGTATATTTCATAAATCTGAAACAGAGAAAATGAAATGGAAATAATAAAGCCCAACAAAATACTAATGAGTGTAGAGAGACTGTCAGAGTGTCATTTCAAATAGAATAGAAAGGGGCATTTGAAATAATAAGTAAGGCTTTTTTGCTTTGCTCAAGAAAGGCTTTTACTTTGTAAATGTCTGTCTTCTTCCTTTCCTAATCATGATGAATGGTGATTCAGTAAGGTGATCTCCTGTATCTGAATCAAGAGATTGGCTTATGGTAATGTCTTATTTATATATTTATTTATTATTTGTAAATTTACACTTGAGTCTGATGCATGATCTCACTTTTGTAAGAAATAAATTGCTTACCTTTTGTCAAATGTTGTTATCAAGAGGGGAAATCTCAGTAGGTGTAATAATATTCACCCCATGCTCCACCATAATATGGTATATGGAGGTTGATATAAACTAGAAGAAGGATTTAGTATTAAGATAAACTACTTGAGTTCAGTAATCTCAAATGTCGGCAATAATTTCCTGAATATCTGTCAGGCTACACTACAAATCCTTCCATGAATGTTTTAGAATTTGTTAGGATTCCAACACACAAATTACTCAGTCTACCAGTTTGGCATCTACTCAGAACTCTTGCAATTGCAACTAAGTATATTTTGATCATGCAGGAATTCCATAGTAAAATATAGGAACTGTTACAAATCACACAAATAATCACTGTAGGAAAAAAAAAAAAAAGAAGAAAGTCCTTTCCCATGTCACTTTACCAGTTTGGAAACAGGAAGATAGTACCTCTGCCTTCTTTCCTAAGGTGCTTCTTTGGCCCCAGGGAATGTCAAATTGTCTCCAACTCTCTGGCTCAGCTCTACTGTTCTTTACTATCAGCAGAAAGTTATGCCTCACTGCTTGGCACAATATTTCCCTCTGCTCATTGGAAGCTGCTTTTTCACAGCAGCTGAAGGAGACATTTTGCTTTTGTCAGCATTTTTAAGAAACTTGTCAAGTGGAGCTCAGCTGCCTGTTAATGCAGTGGTGATGTCATTCTGTATTTTTGTAAGGGTCTATAGCTTGACTTTAGGAGATGAGTATTCCCTCTGTACTCAGAGCTTTTCCAAAGAAATACAAGGGAAGAATAAGTGGATCCTCTTTTAAGTAACTTGATAAACTAAACCCCAAAAAAACAATTTACTACCAATTGCTACACAAGTCATTTTATTTTATCTGGCTCTGTCTGCTGTTATGCTGAGACAGAAACTAAAAAGTCAGTCCATTCATTTTCAATTTTATGCTAAAATACAATAAGAGATAGAATTCCACTGAAACAGTACACACACACACACACACACACACACACACACACACACACACATATCCAATAAAAATTTCACGAAAAACCTTTACTAATGAGAAGTTTTCTATCCAATACCCTTATATTAAAATCTATTTGTTACCCACAAAACTGAATCCAAAACCCAATAATTGGTTACCACCTACACGTTAAAAATATTGATCTAGTCCAACAACATTTTGATTAATCCTCCTTGTATATGGATTAATCATTTACTTGTTTTCTTAATTAAAAATTGATCACTTTTAATATATATGAAGACAACTGGATTCTTCATTGACAGGGTTTAAAAATCTAACAACAGATGAAGGTAATCTCCTATATTCTTGATATTTGTGAGAAGAAATAAATTGGAGTGAAAAGAGTAGTGGTTTAGGAGTTTTGGTCCAGCATCTGGTACCATTTAACTTGAAGACTTTAACACATAGTTTTACTTTCTTGGGTCTAAATTTCCTAAAATGTAATGCGAGGAAAATAGTTGTAGTTAACTTATAAGGCCTATTTTAGATAGACTCTGAAATTTTATGCCATTACGTTTCAGAAATTACTCTTATGAAGATAAGAGGTAACACAAGTAATCAGCCTAAGTAAGGTTTTATGACCATTTTGAGTTTGTAACAGTTGGGTTCAGAAATGTGCTGAATGGTGAGGAAATGCCCTGAGCAGATACATTAGAAGAAATGACAGTACCTGAGCTCTTAGAATGTGCTGTACAACTCTGAGATGGGAAGATTTCTAAATTGAGAATATGTCTAATATATTAGATTCCTGTCCTTTTCTGTTAATTTCCCTGCCTGTTGAAACTAATCCAAAGGCAAATTAAAAACACAGAGTTGCTTAATCACAATGTCAGGTGGTAGAAAAGAACACTGATATTATTTAATTAAAAGTGCATAGTGGTATATCCAAATTATACTGCAACTTGGCAGAAAAATACAGAGTAAAACACCAGCATGGAATGGATTTAGTCAACCAAGTGGGAAAATTCAGAAATCCTTCCTCAGTGGAAAAGGACTTATTTGTCAGCACTTCTAAACATAGTGCTAGTGAAATTCTTGACAAGTTGATGTGGCGAATACATTCTTAAAGAATCTTGAATGTTTGGGAGGATACTTTTAATAGAACAAATGTTTTCTTTGGCCTATGTGCAAAGGAAGCTGTTAACTTTAATAATAATGGTAAAGAGGCAATCTTACTTGCTCAGATGTATTCTAGCAATTTTCAAGAATTGAAAATTCTGTGATGCCCACAAGCAAGGTTCAAATGAACCTTGTTCCAGCTATGAGATGATAAGGAGATTGATCTCTTATAGTCTACTGGAGGACAACTCCATATCAAAGTAATAAGCTGCACGAAAGGAGTGCTGAGGGCTGGCACTGAGTGCTTAGGTATTTTATGTCATCTTTGTACTTCCTGGGACTCGTTCTCAGAATGATCATTACCAAGCATTTGTAGTTAGCATGAGAAATGAGGCACTGTTAGAATCAGTAAGCATGCTGATTTAATTAGAAATCAGAAATTTTAGCCACAATTCTGACAATTTCCATTAGGATTCAAAACCAAACCATTTTCTTTATGACAAGATAGTGTTCAATAATGTTTCAGAAGCATTTGACTTCTTGATTACACATTCTAAAAAAGCCAGTTTATGTCAGCAGGAAGACAGCCTCCTCTGTGAGAAAAAAGAAAAAAAAAACATAAATCATAAATTCTTCTCCAAACTGCATGATTTACTTATTAAGTTGCTTGAATTAACTGGTGGTTTTAACATAATTTACATATGAATTTAATGATTCCTGATGGCATATAGGTTGTTTATTTGAGAGCTAGAGATCAAGATCTCTAATTCCCATTTCCATAACATAAATTTGAAGATTCCATAACCATTTTACAGTACTAACTTCTTAAAGAGATCTAGTAACACAGTAGAGGATCCCGGAAACTGATCACTCACCTACTTTTGTAAGTAAAAAAGAACACTGATTCACTTATGCATCAGTTCTGACTGCCTTAGTTGTTCAGTGGCTGTGATGTATAGGGGAGATGGAGATTGTATAAACTGAAATCTAAAATAATTACTCTCTAGCTCTAAAACTGTAAGTATATATTTAAAACAGCATATGATAAACGAAATCAATCAAGAAATTCTTATCCGTAAGTTCTTAATCCAAGGTCCTTCCTTTATGGAATTTAGTTCAGTATATGTTATTTTCTTACTTTTAAATTATCAATATTTCTGATATGTGCATCTCTCTAGACTGTCCCAGAATCTATACATAATATCCTGTAACTTTTTCCAATTTAAAAAGAAAGTATTTCCATATTATCTTTAAACACATCAAACCGTCCATTATTATTATTTCTCTTTTAATATTGACAGATTTCTGTGGTCTCTTTTGTGGGACTCCTTTGCAGTCCCATATAAATATATTATAGAGTAACACACACACACACACACACACACACACACACACACATACACACACCTATGCTATTTACTGCAAGATTCAAGAACATATCTGTTTGGTTAAAAATAATTCACAGACATACTGTTGACATACTCTGCTGGATGGCTTATGTCAAATTGACACAAATTATGAATATCTGGGATGAGGGAATCTGAAGATATTGCCTCTATCAGATTGGACTATAGTTCTGGGGGACATTTTCTTGATTAATGTTTGCTGTGGTTGGGTCCTGCTATATGTCGAGATTACCACCCTTAGTCCAATGATGCTGAGTTATATAAGAAAGCAGACTTATGAAATGATGAGAGGCAATCCAGTAAATTGCATTTCTTTAAGGACTTTGCTTCAATTCTTGCCTTAAGTTTTCTACCTTGAGTTCCTGCCTTGGTTGATCTCAAAGATACAACTTAGAATATGTAAGCAAAATAACCCTACTCCACACTACTTTTGGTCATAGTCTTTATCAAAGCATAGAAACCTAACTATGAAACATATGCCATACTTTCCCGACTAAAGTTATTTGTATCTTATCATATGTATCTGTAGTGAAACATAAATTATATCTAAGAAATTTTAGAATTTTTGTTTCACATCAGTCTTTTCCAAAAATGGATCAATAGTTAGATCTCATAAGTGAAGGGTATAATTATTTACTATCTCTTATATTTGTTCTACCAAGGTTAACTAGAGCATATTACTTCTCTGAGAGTAAATATTCCAAGGTCCTTAACAGATTCAAAATCTATGGAAAATACAGAACTCTACACATATTACACTTGTCTTCTTATGCAAACAAAATTTCAATGAAATTTCTAGGTTGAATAATCACTTCTTTCTTATCAGTGCTGTATCTCTTGTATTTTGAAGGATAGTAATAAAATTAAAATAGATTTTCTTTTTCTTCTTCTTGTTCTTCTCCTCCTCCTTCTCCTAATCCTTTGTACATTTTAGAAATCTACTCAGGCTCTCTTATTTCCTTATTAAGTTCTCAAGTTTAGCCACTTCACTTTGAGGAAGTGGTTCATGACTTTTCTTCAGCATAAATCATTTTATTATTACACATATACAAAATCATTTTATCACTACTCATATACAATGATACCACACAATGGTTAGTTGGATACGAGTACAGAAACTTATGGTTAGTTGGTCAGATAACATACTATATATTTGTTGGTATGACCATGAGAGAAGAAGGGTGCTGAGGTTGGATAGCATCTACACTTGGAAGTAGAGTATACAGGAGAGAGTGAATGGCTATAATAATTAAAGTCTAACATCTAGTAACATACTTCCTCAAGTGAGGCTCCAAGTCCAAAATAGTCAACATTCAAAACAGTATCACCAAATGAGGACCAAGTGTTTATCATGAGCTTATGTAGAATATTTCACTTTCCAACAGTCACTGAAAACTAACTGGAGTATATACTTAAAGAGACATAATGGATGTGTTGACAATAGTCCATGTGTTACATGTGATATAAATAAATTTAATCAGGGTACATAGAATAAGATAAAATTTAAGAATTGTGAACAGTTTCTAGTATTTTACAGTTTTAACACAAAATCAGACACCATTAACTGAAACTATAGAAAGTAAAGCTGCAGATAAGGAAAGGCAATATACTGCTACTTAAATCAATACAACAGTTTGTTTGTGAAGACAGTATCTCTTTGTAATTGCTGGTATTGAATGTCAACTAGATCCAAGCTAGAGTCATTACAGGAATGAGACTAAGTTGAAGAAATGCCTCAATGAGGTCAGGCTGTATAGCGTTTTCTCATTTAGTGATCAATGTGGGAGCGTCTAGCCCCTGGTGGGTGATGCCATCCCCAGACTACTGGTCCTGTGTTCTAAAAGAAGGTGGCTGAGCAAATCATGGGAAGAAAACCAGTAAGAAGCTAACTTCCATGGCCTTTGCATCATCTCCTGCTTCTAGGTCCCTGCTCTGTTTGAATTCCTGTCCTGACTTCCTTCAGTGATAGCAGCAATATGGAAGTGAAAGCCTAATAAGCCTTTTCCTCTGGAATTTGCTGTTTGGTTATTGTGTTTCATATCAGAAATAGAAAAACCTAAGTCACTTTTGTACTTTAACTCTTCTACTTATTTTCTACAGAGTTGTAAAAAGGATATTTTCAAAAGTCAAATATAATTATCTTATTTTTGGTGATCGCAAAACAATATTCCAATATGACATTTTTGGCAAGGCAATGAAGATTTACGCTTGCATACATGAATAACTTTTCTTTCAACATGTTCCTCAATGTACATTATATAATTATTTCTAATAATTTAAATCTCTGTTACGGAATATTATTGTAACTATGTGAAGGTGTGTTACATTTGTTTCTGTTGCGTTTGTTAACAAGGTAAAAAATTGTTTGACTTGTTTGGGCTGCATCTGCTTATGTAAAAGATGGGTTGCATTTGTCTCACCTTTTCTGCCCAAGCCACACAAATGTTCCTATAAAGAGCTGCATGGGCAATAGCTAGGCAGAAGAGGGATAGGTAAGGCAGCAAGAATAAATAGAAAAATGAGAGATAAGAAGAATGAGAGAACGGAAGAGGGAAAACAAGGGAGAAAGAGAGGGAAACACGTGGGGCCAGCCAGGCAGCTGCCAGGCAGACAGACACAGAAGCAGAAAAAGTAGGACAAAGAAAGGAAGGAAGAAAGAAAGGAAGGGAGGGAGGGAGCGAGGGAGGGAGGGCAGATAAAAAAAAGAAATGAAGGAAGGAAGGAAAGAAAGAAAAAACGCATAAAACTCCTGAGGCAAAAGGTAGATAAAGACAAACAGGTGAATTTAAGTTAAAGAAGTTAGCCAGAAATAAGTTTAAGCTTTCCTGGACATTCATAACTAATATTAAGTCTGTATGTCATGATTTGACAGCTTGTTTGCTTGTTTGTGGTCACAAAAAAGGCCTGTACATATGTACTCTTTAAGATGAGAAGTAATGCTTTATTATTTCTGTGTAATGTTGTGGCATGCTGTAATAAGACTATACTTTATAGAAAGATTCTGACCAAAAGATTGACCTTGCCAAATGAAATGCAAATTGAATTGGAATTGTGATACTTGTGAGCATATGGAATCTGCATCTGTGAAATTCAGTATTGAGGGGAAAATTTAGGATGTACTCTTAGTTACAAACTACACTTGCCTTGAAAAGTCCCTGAGTTTCATACCTATTATTACACACCACCACCAAAAAAAAGTGTTGAGACAGGCCATGAATACAACCCCATACAAAGGGTTTGAGATTAGTGATAACTGTAGTAAATTAACTCCCACAGCCTACTATTTTTCTATGAATCATGATTTTGCAGTTTCTGTAATTTCCCATTATAATATTTTTATAAAGCATTTCTGATTCTTCTCCCTATTGTGTTCACTTCCCAATTTTCACCCCAGTTTTAATTTGAATATACCCTAACACATTGTTTCTTTCCTCTAAGAGGGGAAAATTAATATAAGTTGCTATTAGGATTTTATAACAGAAAAATACAAAGAAAATCTCATATTGTTCCCTTTCTACATGATAGATCCAATCTTCCTAGATTGTTTATTTTGAATAGAAATGGGATTTAAAATTTTTAGATGTATGGGATGCTGATGGCTAGAAAATAAAAGAGCCACTGTCTGCATACCAAATCGAGTGTGTGTGAACAGTGAACAGTGAGAGGTTTTCTTGCAGAATAGATATAGTCCACAGTTATTTGTACCATGGAAAGAAAACTGAAACTTACTGCCAGAATGATAATTTGGAAGAAATTATATCTGATATTTCAGTGCTTTTCCAGAGACAGGTATTTGTTTATATTTTTTTTTTTTTTTGTCTTTCCTATTAGACAATGATGTTAATGCTGCATAGTATCTGTAATTGATTTGTATGCACTTTGGTAATATGAACCTTTCACTTACTGCATTGCTACACTACAAAAAATTTAAAAATTTAAAGATGATCCTACACCAATCCATATACAAAGAGCACCAAGAAGAATCAGTTTTTTGTTTGTTTAGTTTTTTTTTTTTTTTTTTTTTTTTGAGCACAAGAAGGCAGGAGGAAAAAACTGTGGGGAGAATGAAAAGGAATAAGGATTTTTGATGAAAATCACTATAGGTATATGTGAAATCCTCAAATAATAAAAGCTAAAAGAAATGGATCTCAGGAAAACCAACATTAATGATAACATCTCTGTCATCTGTTAATTTTCCTCATTAAAATGTAAATGAAGGGTTGGATAGATGACTCAGCTGTTTAAGGTTAGGCTCACAACCAAATGTAAATGAAATTATATAAAGCAACCCAAATAGAAAGTAAAATTTCTACCCTCCCTTTCTACCTCTTTTCTTTTTATTTATCTTCTCCTTTCTCATTCTTTCTTTTTGACCTCCCTTTATTTTTTCCCAAGTAGTCCAGACATCTCCCCAAGCTTATAGTGAGGCTAAGTGTGGTCTTCAAATCATGATCCTCCTGACCCTGTAACTGCAGTGATTAGACAAATGTGCTGCTATATGTGTTTCTACATCTAGCTTTGTATCTCTATGTCAGTAAATGTATAGCCCTAGTTGTTTGTACTATTTTCATTTGATATTATTAATATGTTATGCTTTATATTATATACTTGAATTTTCCTTTTGTGTCACCAACTCTTTCCTTGAGATTTATATTTTTTCTTAGATCCTATTGATCCATTGTCATTCCTATGCAGGACATTGTAAAAGAAACCTTCATTGTTATAAATTGAATTCACATAAAATAGATTATCTTTTATGATCTTAGTTTGTAATTGCTTGAATAATCAGAGTGTCATTAGTTTAGTCATGAATGTAATGGCATATTCATTACTTCTATGGAATTAATATTCATATATTTTATTAATCTTAAAGATTTGGGTTTTCAGTGTTTGTAATAAACATAATTCTTATTGAAAACATTTTACTTACTATACTTATTATAAATGTTTTTCTTAGTCTCAGAATTATAATTTTTCTTTGCTTAGGGTATTTTTTGCTAAGCAGAAATTGTTGCTTTTTATGATCAATCTTATCCAATTTTTCTGTAAGAGCCAAGATATTTTAAAATTTTTGTAACATATTTCTCCACACCTTGAGAGAGCAATATTTTCAACCATGATTTCTAGCATTTGAATATATATTTTACATAGTGTTTTATAAAGAATAATATTTTTATGTCTATTATTTACATTGATATTTTTCTAATGATCCATTATATTCCATATCTTTTATGGAACATAATGTATAGTACAAATCTGTATCCCAATCTCTCTGACATTCTGTTTATCCTTTTATCTGTGTCAATAAGAGTTCAACATTTTCCTATATTCACAAATATAAAATAACTCCTCACATCCTGCAGACATGTCCATCTATGGTGGTTTAGTTGTTGGAAAGGAGCTAGTATTGTATTTTTATTGTACCAAATAATTTTTTAAATTATATCTTCAAATAGTTCATTTTTATTTTAATTGCAATGTAGGTAACTATGTAAATTAGATATTTGACACCTTTTTATAGCTTTCTTATATCCATTTAAGTTTATATTATTCTAGAAATTTAACTGTTTCTTGAGATCAGAGATTGCACATATTTTCATTATATTTACTTGTATATAACCAGTAGTGTTGTTACTATTATAAATTTATTTCTTGTTAAAGTATATTTTGGTAGCTGGATATTGGTGGTTCACCCTTTAATCACAGCACTCAGGAGGCAGAGGCAGGAGGATCTCACTGAGTTCAAGGCCAGCCTTGTCTACAGAGAGAGAGATTTCCAGGATTTTACATATACATATACATATACATATACATATACATATACATATACATATACATATACATATACATATACATATATGTGTTGTGTGTTGGTAATTGTTTTTGCATAATGCCTAGAAATGCAATAGGCATTTGTTGTGAATTTTTAAATTTAAATTAGTGTTTTAAAATAGTAATACAAAGTTTCTAAGTGTCTTATTTCTGTTAGACATATATTTAATATAGTATTAATCTTTTGGTTCATAAAATCAGTTTTTATTTTTATCCAGTTTTAGAGTTGTTTTTTGAAAATTATCCATAAAATAAGTTAGTCTAGTTTCTCAATATTGTCAAAGAAATTATTACCTTCTTTGTTCTTTGCTATTAATTATTTTTTTAATTAGTATTAGTAATTTATATTGTGGATATTATGTTTAATGGATAAAACATGAAACCATGGATTTAAAGATTTAGAATTTAGCTGACAATTAAATTAATATCAAAATCTCAAATTTTATGACCTTGAATTTACGTTCCTTTTTATTTTAAATGTTCCTTTTATTGAAAACAGATTTTTCTCACACAATATATTCTGATTACAGTTTCCCTCTTTCTTTACAGTTCAGATCCAATTCCTTTCTATGTCTCATTAGAAAACAAACAGGCCTCTAATGGATAATAATAAATTATAATGTAATATAATAAAGCATACTATAAAACAAACACTAATACATTATTGTTGGGCAAGACAAATAAGCAAAAGGAAAAGAGCCCAGCAGAAGGCACAACAGTGACATACTTATTCTTACACCTAGGAATCCCATAGAATCACTAAACTGTAAACCCTAATATATAGAGAGAGGATGTTGTAGAGAAGTATCTGGGCTCTGTGCATGCTGCCTTAGTCTTTGTGAGTTCAGATGAGTTTTCCTCATGTTGATTTAGAGGGTGTTGATTCTTCTGTGTCCTCTATATCCTACAGTTCTTTAGTAGAGTTCCATGAGCAATGAGGAGTGAATTGAGTGTTCCCTCCTTCTCTGTGTGTCTGGCTGTGGATCTTTGTATTTCTCCCAATTTCCTGCAGTAGAAAGCTTCTCTCATGATTGCTGTGCAAGGTATTGATCTACGGATGTAACAGACCTGCTATAGTAATCATTTTATAGTTACCATCCTGTGGCAGAACATCAGTGTTTTGTTTTCCCCTAGGTCCCTGGGTTATCTAGTCTCATTCAGGCTCTTGATTACCTAAGCAGTGTTGGGTATGGGTTCCATCTTGTTGAGTGGACCTTAAGTCAAATCATTATATATATATATATATATATATATATATATATATATATATATATATATATATATATCTTCCTCAAGTTTTGTGATGCCATTATTCTAGCATACTTTCTAGGCATGACAGCAATATAAATCAAGGTTTTGTGGTTAGGTTGGTGTTTTCTTTATTCTCTACTTGTAGTATTCAGAGTATCCTTCTGTAACAAACACACTATCACATAGGGTGAAGGCTCTAGATGACACCAGCTGGAGTTCTTCATGTTCAATGAATTGTATAGGTATTGTTTTCACCAATGGGACCTTGATGTCAGTTTGTGGAGCACAAACGATAGTTTGGCAACAGACTGAGTTGCTTGGCCTTTCTCATGGGGCCCCTTTCTCAAACAATTTAATTGGTTATAACCCAATTCCAATACTGAAAGCTTCATTTGGTAACAAGAAATGGCAAGTTGGAACTCTGGCTCCCCCATTATTTTGTGGTTTCATTTAGATTGCCTTCCTATATTTATATATTTTAGAAAGCTGCTACTGTATTAGGTTTCCATACTACCCTTAAAATGGCCTTAAATATAGCTATACCTCCCTCTACTCTCTTCCTCATCCCTCTTATCCCACACACTCCCCACTTGGTCTTTTTGTTCCAGTCTCTTCCAAAGGTGCCCTATCTGCCCCACCTACTCACTTATTCTGTACCTACCCTCTGGTTCTATGGATTGTAGCTTGTTTATCACTAACTTCATAGCTAATATCCATATATAAACAAATACATACCATATTTGTCTTTCCGGCTCTGGATTATCTCATTGAGGATGATGTTTCCTAGTTCCATTCAGGTACCTGTGAATTTCATGATTTTATTTTTTATAAGAGGAGAAAAATTGCTTTGTGTAAATGTACCACATTTTCTTTACTCGTTTTTCTGTGGAGGAACATCTAGTTTCTTTCCTATTTCTGGTTGTTATTCATAGAGCAATAATAAATATGTTTGTGCTATTTCTTGGGATAGATCTATTTCCATCTTCTTGAGGAACCACTTCACCAATTTCCATAGAGGCTCTATAAGTTTGTACTCTCAACGATGAGTATTCTCTATACTTCATATCCTCGCCAGCATAAGCAGTCACTTGTTTCACTGACTGTAGCTATTATGTGAAGTCTAAGCTGAAATCTTAGTTTTGATTTGTATTTCTCTGTTGGCTATGATGTTTTCTTTAAGTATATCTCCATCATATGAATTTATTCTTTTATGAATTCTGTTTAGATCTGTACCACATTTTTTATTGCAATGTTTGTTTTCTATATACCTGAGATTTTTTAGTTTTTTTTTTATGTATTTTAGTTATTAACCCTCTATTGAATTTGTGGTTGGTAAAAATCATTTTCTATTGTTTAGGCTGACATATATCTATATATTTGAAAGAGGTTCTCAGTGTCCATGCAGAAGCTTCTCAGTTTCAAGAGTTCCATTTATTAATTGTTGATCTTAGTGCCTGTGCTAACAGTATTCTTTTAAGAAACTCTCTTTCTGTGCTAGTGAATTCAGAGCTATTGCTCTCATTCATTTCTGTTGGGTTCAGTTGATGCATTTAGCATAAATTTTACTCATTTTGAGGTCTTATGTAAATTCTTTCAAACTGTTCCAAGAATGTAATGAATATGCTGTCTTTTAAATATATTCATTCATTTGGTTCTCTGACCCTCTATATGATTTAATTTGGTTTATTGTTTCTGTGAAAGTTCAATTCAATTTTTTAACACATTATAGATTTTTTCCAAATTGATTTTGGGGATCAGGCAATTTACTTTTTCCAAAACAGCACTGGGTGTATAATAAGTGTTCATGACTTTTACACATTTTAATTTTTCTTTTCATGCTCTATGTAATCATTCTTCTCTATAAATGCTTTCATTATACTATTAATTGACATATATTTCCTATTTCCCATCTTTCTATGACATCAAATTCAGCATCAATAGTGGGGAAGCTTCCTTGGGCTTTTAAAAATCATCATTGAAGATGTCTATTTAGTGATGTCTATTTAGTGATGGATAAAATAAAGCTTCTTTAGTTGGCTTTATACCTACCTTCCATCTTCTTTCTTTTAAATATTTTATTTGGGGGCACATAATGGAGCATGAGCATGATTCAAATTTTTGATTTCTACTGCTTCTGACTTCTTATTACTCGCATTTGTAACAGTACTTTGAGATATTTTATATCATTCATTTTATTTGATACTATTTCCATTATATTGTCACTTTCATTGTAATTGATTTCATCCACAAAGTAGTCATGTCTGCTGTACAATGTTTCTTTATAATTTTATGAGTATAGTGTGTTTGGTGACTCAAATTTCTTTCCACTTATTTTGCTAATATTCTAGAGACTGTGTTAGTAATTATCTTATTATATTTTTTTTACATTCTGAAAATATGTTACTTAACATTCATTAACTCTTTGGTAAATTGAATGTAATTGTGGACATTCAAGTTGTTTTGCTGGCTATTATCAATATTCATTTTCAGATTTTTTGTCAATGGAAATGAAGATTCTGTCCTCTTCATGCAATTATGCATATCCTATTAGCTTAACCCTTCTATTACTAATGTATCTCCTCCTAAATATCCTACACAATTCTTCAGTTTGAATCATATGATACTAGTTTTCTTGTTTTTCACTTCTCTTGCTTAACATATTATGTTCAAGGCTCATATGTGCTGTTTCAAGAGTCAGCATTCTATCCTCTTTTGAGTCAATTCCATTTGATTCCTTAAATATGCCACATTTTTTTTCCTTACTACTTGACAGACACTGATATTATTCACGTTTTATCTGCTGTCAATAATGTCATTATGAACACTGATATAAACATAACTGGTTCTTGTTTTCACATTTTATATGTATAAATAGATATGATTAATGGTCATTCATTATACAATAATTTGATGAGTATCATCTTTTGATTCATGCTCTGATAAATATGTTGTTTTAGTAGCAGTGCATATTAATCTAAAATCTCTATACAATTGTCAAAATTATTACTTTTTTTCTTTAATAGTAAATATCCAAATGAGTGGAAATAATATCACGATTTCATCATTATTGAGGTATACCTAAAGATTAGAGATAAGTTTCTGTTTATAGTCTTATGCTTCAGTTATGCAACTTCTTTGAAACCATAAATTGACAACATAGGTTCATTTCCAATAATGTTTCTTAGTTTTAGCAATTCCTTATATAATATAGATATTATCTGTTTAAGAATTACTTTGGCATAAGCAATTTTTAACTCATTGTATTGGTTTGAATAGAAATACCCAGCATATACTCATGTGTGTGAAACCTTGGACCATAGTGAGTGGCACTACCAGAGGTGTGGACTTATTGGAGTGTTTGTGGTATTGTTGAAGGTAGTATGCCACTGTTGGGGTGAGCTTTGATGTCTTCATAGCCTCAAGCTACAGCAGGTGCAGGATGAACAGTTCACTTCCCATTGTCTACAGATCAAGTTGCAGAACTCTCTGGTACCTTTTAAGCAACATGTTTTCCCTGTTGATAATGGACTAACCCCTAAAAAGTAAGCCAGCTCCAATACAATATTTTCTTTTATAAGAGATGTTGTGTTCATGGTATCTCTTCACAGAAAAAAAATAAAACTCTAAGGTACATGTGTCATACAGTAAATTCAGAACAAGATGATAAAAATAAGTAATTAAGTATCCAAAATACCAATGAATTTTCTTGACATAATAATTAGGTAAAACATTATATTCTTGATGGGAGATGTCATTCTGTATATGTTTCTCATGCTGGTTAATGAATAAAGCATTGTTGGCCAATAATAAAAATAGGCATGATTTTCTCTTGTTCTTTGAGAGTTTCATGTGTTTTCATCATACTTCCCTACTCTCCATTCTTCCCAGATTCATCTTCTTTCCGTGCCCAACCAACTGCCCACAGAATGGGAAAAGATATTCACCAACTGCACATCTGAAAGAGGGCTGATTTCCAAAATAAACAAAGAACTCAAGAAGCTAGTTGCCAAAATACAAAATGATCCAATTAAAAAGTCAGGTACAGAACTAAATAGAGAATTCTCAATGGAGGATTCTAAAATGGCTGAAAGACACTTAAAGTGTTCAACATCTTTAGCCATCAGGGAAATGCAAATCAAGACAAATGTGAGATAACATCTTGCTCCTGTCAGAATGGATAAAATTAAAAAAAAACAAAAACACCAAAGACAGTATATGCTGGATAGGATATGGAGAAAGGGAACACTCCTCCACTACTGGTGGGAGGGCAAATATGTGCAGCTACTTTGGAGATCTGAATGGCAGTTCCTCAGGAAAATGGAGGAAGTATACCTCAAGATCCATTAATTCCACTCTTAGGAATATACCCAAAAGATGCACATTTATACAAGGACATCTGTTCAACTATGTTCAAAGCAGAATTATTTGTAATATACAGAACCTGGGAGAAATCTAGATGCCCCTCAACTGAAGAATGGATTCAGAAATTGTGGCACATTTACACAATGGAGTATTACTCAGTGGAAAAACAAAATGGATGGAACTAGAAGCAGCCATCCTGAGTGAGGTAACCCAGTCAGAAAAAGACCAATGTAGTATGTACTCACTTATATGTAGATTTTAGACATATGGCAAAGGATCACCAGCCTAAAATTCACACAGCCAGAAAAGCTAGGGAACAGGAGGACCTTAAGAGAGACCTACATGGTCCCCTGGAGTAGGAGAAAGGGGAAAGATCTCCTGAGCAAATTGGGAGAATGGAGGGAGAGGAGAGGGAGTTATTTTACAGTCTTTCTAGACCAAATTTATGATTCCCAGATATTAAATGTGCTTTCTTCTCCTATATAGGGGTCCACTTACCAGGATATATACTCTCAGAGAAAACTGTTTCTCCATTTCCTAGCAGCTAATAGTTTCCAATAGCTCTACAGTTTGAGGTATTATTGCATGCCTCCTTTCCCTTTCCATCCTGGGATTTGATTTGGCTTGTGCTTGTACAGGTTTTATATGTGTTATACAAAAGATATGAGTTCATAGGTTCATTTGCCCTGATGTGTTCAAAAGATACTATATCCATGTCATCAATTGCCTCTGGCTTTTAATGTCTTTCTTTGTCCTTTTCTGAAATTATCCCTGGGGCTTAAAGGGAAGGGAGTGAAATACAATAGTCTCCAATCTTTTAAACTCTTCATGTTGATGAATTGTGGATAACTGTGTTAATCATAATCTACTAAAGTTTGAAGATTCTCAGATGAAGGATGACAGATGCATTGATCCGTGATTACAACAGTATGTCAAGATGAGTCAATATAATATTTCCATTTAAAATACTAGTAGATTATCTGCTAGGGCCTATAACCTTTCTAGCTATATGTTTTTAGCCCAATAATGGTACCAGAGTTGGATTTCATCCTGTGTACTAAGACAGATCCAATCAGAAAATATTTGGTTATTCCCATGACGTTTGTTCCACTCTTGCATTAGTGGGCATGTTTTACTAGGCCAGCTTAGTTCATAGAGTTCATAGATCATAATGAATTTTAATGACTGCTTTTCTCTTGTGACTTACATAATACATTCAAGCACTATAAAAGTTATCCAGTAGTGTTAGTGGAGTTCTTAGTTGGTCTAGATAACAAAAAGCCAGAGTCACATGTTGAGGGAAATGATGAGAGATAAGGGAGAAGGAGCAAACCATGGTACACCTTACCCCCATACCATTTTGGCAGACTAAAGATGAATTTCCTGTTTCTCCCTGCCTGTATCCTGTTTCTTCCCAGCTATGTCGCTTCCTGTCTGTTTGTGACAGACCTCCCTCAAGACCTCTATGGTTAGCTAGTAGAAAGTTACATTATCTAACCCCCAGACAGTCTTAATTTATACAAGCAAGATAACACCCTACACTATTTCTAAGGCTTCCAGCTTGTTTTTGCCATGTTGTATGTCTTAAACATGCAGTGTTTTCAACAATACAATCTTATTACCAAATTCTGGGAATGTAAAATGGCAATGGCAATAGCCTATTATGACTGGGGTTCTATAGAAACTCATTGTCACACAATCCTCCTCTCCCCACAAACAATCCATGACTGGTGCTAGTCTTGTTATTTATTAGTCTATTATTTCTAGTAGGAAATTGTAAGGTAACGCCATTTTAAATCTTTTTAAAATTTTGTGTGTATGTGTGTGTGTATATGTGTGTATCTGTGTAATCTGTAATGATTTAATGATTGGGGTAGTCTATAAGACTTCAATGTCAAGGAACTCAAAAAGAATTCAAACTACCACTGGATATTTTAATTTTAATATCTCTATATATGTATACATAGATAGATAGTTAGATAGATAGAGATTTAAGGTTTTATTGCTATGAAGTAACACCATGATCACAACTTTTATGTAACAATCAGTAAACACACATTTGCATGGATGTTCAGAGTTCAGTTCATAGACACCATTCCTTTCTGCTGCCACAAAGCCTTAGTTACATTCTGGAGTGACCCTCTTTCTTTGATCATCCCACATAACAAAGAACACCTTACAAGGATAGTTATCATCATGAAAGAAAAAAAAATTAACAAATGCTGGAGATAAATCAGGAAAACAAAGAAACTCTAAATAATGGTAGTGGGATAAAAACCAGTTCTGCTATTAGGGAAATCAGTATTTTGGTTTCTTAACAATATAAAAAAAGAACCATTATACAGTCCACCTATGCTACTTTAGAATCAGCTTTAAAAATAAAAGTTCCTTTTGGTTACTTTTAGCTAGAGTCTTACTATATAGTCAGTGCTAGCCTAAAATGTATAATCTTCCTGCTTCAGATACCAGAGCACTGAGGTTGAAAGTATCTGTGTATGGCATTGTATCTAATCCATGTCAGTTTATTATGGGATTACTAAGACATTCATAGTTGTAGCTTTTACCTTTCACAAAAAGCCAAGTTAAGTAGGCAGCCTAGGTGCTGTCATTAGATAAGTCTATGAATAATATGTACATAATTGAGTATTATTTACCCATGCATAATAAATTAGGTTTATACCACTGAGATGTCTCAGTTGATAAAATCACTTACTCCCTAGCCTGACAATCTGTAATAGATCCCAGGATGAGCATGGTAGAAGGAGAAAACCTAATGTGACCTCCACATGAATTCTGTGGCACATATATACCCATATACATATCTTTACACACAAATAAATAACCACAATGAGAAGTGAAGAAAAAAAATTATGTCACTTGCAGAAAGAACAAACTAAGCAGTTTGCAAAAAGGGAAATGTATCTTTTCTTCCACATGTGTAATATAAGAGGAATGTTAGAATATGATAATTTTTTCAATGAAAGACTGTTAGAGTTGTGAAATAGGAAAAATATAAAGAACAGGATAGGAAAGAGTTATAGAGGGGAATAATATGACCAAAATTCATTATATGTGCATATGGAAATGTCATGATGGAGCCCATTACTTTATACACATAATGTATGCTAATAAAAATAAGGCACTAAAAATTTGAACTGTGGCTTGCCATGGTTCTGCATGCCTATAATTCTGGCACTCAGGGGAATGAGGCAGGAGGGTTATAAATTTAAGGTCAGTCATGGTTGCATAACAAGGTTCAGGCCTGCCAGTTATATACAAGGTCCTGTCTCCAAAAGAAAATAGTATTAGTTTCACAGCCAAGAAATTAAATGCAAATTTAAATCTTGTTCTGTTAGCTGATAAGCATAAGTGTAAAATACAATGAAAATAATGGCTCGAAAACAATGAAAATATTGATAGAATGCATTAGAACAAACGAATCAAATATACAATAAGGAGATTATTAGATCACAGATTGTTATTTAGAGCACAGGTTGCAGTCTTATATAGGGTTATGTGACTGAATGTGGGGGAATGAAACATTTGACAACTACAAAGGGTATCTGAATCTTCAACAATGAAAGATTGAAAATTAGTCATATGATGATTCTAAAAGGCCTCTGATAGTTCTTACCCTGATAATTCATATAACATCACTGAAGTATTCACTATGAACATACAACATGAGCATTGTGAATTGTGCTTATAGTTGAGCCATGCATGGTGGTTAATGCTACCAGCTTAACTAAATCTGAAATTTCTTGGGAAGGTAGTCTTAGAGATTACATTAATTGAGGTGGGAAAACATACTCACTGTGAATGGCACCTTTCTCAAGGTAGGGGATCTGGAACTTGGCACTAGCAAGTATACATACATTTATTGCTCTCTATTTTTGATTATGGATATGATGATAATTGCTTTCTCAAGACCCTGTCACGAAGACTACACCACTATTTCTTATAATGTGTGTAATTGTGAGCTGAAAAAACCTTTCTTTAAGTTGATGCTATTAATTTATCTATAGCTTGTATAATTAAGAATCTTGTATAATTAAGAATTAAGAAAACAATAGGCTGATAGATGTTTATTTAGGGAGAAATCACATACACCAGACACAGACCAGGAGGTTCATGTTACAAGGATGCCTCCCAATGCTCTCTGTCTATGACCAGGACCCCAGACCTAGTCCCTGTAGGTTACACCTGCACCTGTTACTATGCCCCAATGGGCATGGTCAGTGCAACAGATGTGGGTGGTATAGATATCTCACTACAGTTTCCATTTTAGTCTAAAGAAAAGTTTTAGGCTTGAAATAAAACTATATACAAAGATAGTAAATTTTAAGTATGCTCTAGGAAAAGAAAAATTAAGAACATACAAAGTTAAGAACTACATATGCAGTCCTATGGTGAAGGCATAACAGAGATTACTATAGATTTGTCCTAAGCTGGAAAGCTGAAGTGTTGTACCTAATATTTCTATCTAGGAGGAAAGAACAATAATTGTGACAGTCTAATCTTCAATGTCATCAAAGACCTGAGAAGGAAGATAACAATACTAGGGTAGGCAGAAAGTGCAGGAGAGCAGCTTCCTGGTATTGTTCTTCTCCTCAAAAATTACATTTTGTAATTTACCTTGCTTAGCTTGCTTCTTTTGGTTATAAATATTCATTAGACTTAAAACTAATAACTACATGGAAGACCTATACTAGTGTTTTGAAATTTTGTCTGCCAATGGAATTAATCCAAATCTCTTCAGTTTAGCCTCAGCCAGACTTGTCAGATGAGGGGAAAAGGCAGTCTCTTTCTTTGCTGAAACATCACACGGATGGTTTTGAGGCCTTGTGGATAATCTTCTGGATTATATATATAGAAGAGAAGACCCTGGGCTGGATTGTTCATTGTAGGCAGTAGGGCATCCAAGCCAGGGGGAGCCTGCAATAGGTATAGACTGTGGTATGCTAGGCCATGTCAACCTTGATATATTAAATAGGCTCCTCAGTCATTTGTCCCAGGGTTTGAGACTTACACTAGGAGACTAGGAGGACAGAGGAAGGAGTAGGGAGGAGTTCCAAGATGGAAGATGGAGAGAGAAGAACACCAGCCCCTCTCTCTGGTAAGATAAGACCATGTGGAAAACTTAGATTAATAGAAATGGGTTAATAATTAAGACAGAGCTAGATGATAAGAAACTAGTAACTGGCCAACAGAATTATATCTAATAGATCATCTCTCTGTGTCTTATTTGGGGCTGATGAGGCAGTGGGACCATACTGGTGGGGGGAACCTCACTCATAACAATGGGGCTTTATTGATTTGAAGCTGCAATTTACATGTGCAATATGGCAGTTGCATATCTGAGTTCACAGCAGCTGAGACAGCATGAAATTGAGCTATTTAAGTTCAAGCTAGAAAATATTCGAATAAGGAGAAATGAGGTGGGTAGGATGTTTTATTCCTAGCTAAGGAGTTATTGGCTTTGCTATCTGCTGGGTAAGGTGAGAGTCATTTTCTTTAGGTTCACATTCCATGTGGATTGACTACAATTTGTAGGTATCAATTTAAGTGGAGTGGGGGAAGGATGTGAGTATGATCAAAATATTGTGTGTTAAGTTTTCTAAACTAATATTAAACAAATGAATAAAGGCTTTTATTAGGTAAAATTAATATGTTATACATTTGATTGTGCTAGTTGGTTTTGCTTTAAGACAGCAAAATTTACTTAATACTAGTCATTCCCTATAATCTTTCATATATTTGCAAAAGTGAAAAAATACTCATTACAGTAAATGAATAAAATGATACTAAAATTTTGTTTTTGCTTTTTAAACCATATAGCCAACTATAATTAAAGTGAAATTATTTTAACATTATGAGGGAAAATCAATATGTTCTCATGTCTGTAGGATCTTTACATGGAAAACAATAATATAGCCTGACCAATGTGCAGTGCACTTAGTGTAAACCACAAATTGTTGTGAATATTCTTAACTTGTAATAACTTACATTCAATCCTCATGTTTTTTAACATTATATCTTAAGTATGATCAATTTCTCTATTTTTATGCTTTCTTCTGTCAAATATCATATTTTAATATATTTTATATTAGCTAAATTTATTCGTTTATTTATATACTGTCTGCATTTCACCCTCCCTCCTATCCCTTCATTCCCTAAATGGCAGGCCTCCCATGCATGTCAACAAAGTGTGGCATATCAAATCGAAGTAGAAATAATCTCCTCTCTTTGTGTTATGGTTGAGTAAGGCCGCCTACTATGAGGAATAGGTTTCTGGAAGCCCTCTAAAGTGTTAGGGACAGGTCCTGCCTCTATGATTGGGAATCCCGCAAGTAGATTAAGTTTCACAACTAGGTTGGGCCCATACAGGCTCCCTAGCAGTTGGTATAGAATCTGAGAGCTCCTATGAGATGATGTTAGTTGTTTTTGTGGGTTCCATTGACCCTCCTGTCTCACAAATCCTTCCTCCCTCTCTTCAACAGGGTTCCCTGAGCTTGACCTATTTCTTGGCTAGATCTCTTCATCTTTTTCCATCACTCACTGGATTAAAGCTCTCTGATGATAATTGGTGTAGTTACCAATCTGATTATGAAAGATGACCAGTTCAGGCTACCTATTTAGTATTTCTATGGGCTTTATCTCAAGGTCATCCTTGTAGATTTGTAGGTTCCTTTGTACTACATTTGTAACTAACCCCAAAATGCATTTGCATCAAGACATCTCTTTCATTATTTTTTCCTTCCTTCCACCCATCCCCAATTCTTCATGTTCCCATCCTTGTTTGTCCCTAGTCTACCTTGAAGATCTCTTCTATTTTCCCTTCCCATGGAAATCCATGCATCCCCATTCCCCCATTGAGCCCTACTTATTATCTAGCCTCTCTGAGGCTGTGGATTGTGGTATGGTTATCCTTCATTTTAAGGCTAACATCCACTTGTGAAGAATCCATTAAGTGTTCCTATCATGAGTATTCTATGTTCAGATATGTTAGCCATTTTTAATAGACTTATTTGGGTTTTTGATGGCTAGTTATATAAATAAGAAGTAGGCTGAGAAAGAAATTAGGGAAGCAACTTCCTTCACAACAGCCAAAATATTGTAAAGTATCTTGGGTAATTCTAACCAAATAGGTAAAATACCTGTATGACAAGAACTTCAAGTCTTATAAGAAATAAACTAGAGAAAATATCAGAAGATAAAAAGATCTTCCATGTTTATGGATCAGTAGGATTTATTTAGTAAAACTGGTTGTTTTACCAAAGCAATCTACAGATTCAACACAGTCCCCATCAAAATTCCAACAATTTTTTTTTACATACATTTAAGTAACAATGCTTAACTTTGTATGGAAAAGCAAAAAACCCCAAGATAACTAAACAATCCTGTATAATAAAAGAACATCTGAAGGTATCACCATCCCTGACTTAAAGCTCTTCTATAGAGGTATAGTAATAAAAACAAAATGATATTGGCATAAGTGTAGATAAGTGGATTGATGGAATCATATCTCGGACATACACCCACTTACTTATGGACACCTGATTTTTGACAAAAAAGCCAAAATTATATAATGAAAAATAGAAAGCATCTTCAACAAATGGTGTTGGAATAACTGGATGTAAGCATATAGAAGATAAATAGATCCATATCTACCACCCTGCACAAAACTCAAATTCAAGTGGATCAAAGACCTCAACATAAATCCAGTTACACTAAACCTAATGAAAGAGAAAGTGGGACAGAGCCTTCAATGCATTGGCACAGGAGATTTTCTTAACAGAACACCAATTGCACATGCACTAAGAAAAACAATTAATAAATGGGACATGAAACTGAGAAGCTTCTGTAAGGCAAAGGACACAGTCAACAAGACAAAATGGCAGACCACTGAATGGGAAATGACCTTCAGCAACCCCACATTTAACAGAGGGCTGATTCCAAAATATACAAAGAACTCAAGAAGCTATCACCAAAACACCAACAATTTATTTAAAAATTGGCATACAGAACTAGAGAATTATCAATAGAGGAATCTAATATGGCTGAAAGACACTTAAGAAAGTACTCAACATCCTTAGTCACCAGAAATGCAAATCAAACAATGCTGAGGTATCATCTTGTGCCTTTAGAATATTTAATATGCAATACATACTAATATAGGTAAAATATAAAGTACATCAATGCATTACTTCCACATATATACAATAAAAGCACCTGTGCTATTAAATTCAATTATCCCAATTTCTGGTGAAAAGCACAAATAAATTTTCTTATTTCTATATGGGTAAAATAAATTATCATGTTACACTTTATCTCTTTATTTTTGTTTAATTTCTAGTCTTCCCATAGGAACAAGAAGACCTGGAAATACAACTGTATGACTGCCAACATTTATTCTTTGAAAAGTAAATTCTAATTATTCAGAAAATGTTCATTCTAAAATCTTGAGTATGACAATTGCTTTTGTCATAGTCATTGAATAGTAAAATTTAGAATTAAATTTGCAGTGTCAACAAATTTACATAAAATTTTATTCAAACATCAAAACTGAAAAAAATTAACTTACCTGGATATTTTAATACCTGTGTTTCTTCACTATTGTTAAAATGAACACAAATATTTTTGCAAAATTTGTGGTGCCACATAATGTTCGGATTCACATGCACAGAGTTTCATGGTTGAATCAGGATCAAAAAATTTTTCTTCTGAAACATTTGTCATTTCTTTTTGGAAAGAACAGACCACCTATTCTAGCATCACTGGGTTATTCAGAACATTATTTCATTATAATTCTGCTATATAATAGCAAGCCAGAATTTAGTCCTCTTAATTAACTTAGTGACTGTTGACAAACCTTTCATCATCCCTTCTCCAACTATACCCTTGATACATACAAGAACAACATTTTAGATTCTACCTAGGTGAAATCTTTTAATATTTTTCATTCAGTACCTGAATTATTTCACTAAATATAATATTCAATCATTTTCCAGTTAATAGCTTTGCGACTTTGTCTAAAATTAGTGACCTGTAGATGCATGGGGTTACTCACAGCATTTTCTCCCATTGATCTATGTGTCTTTTCTTATGCAAATAAAATACAATGTTGTTTCAATTGTTATGGCTATGTTTGTGGAATATTATGAAGCCTATTGATGTAATGACTCTAGCTTTGTGACATTTTTTGTTTCTAAAATGATTTTATATATTTAGAGGGCTGTGATCTTGTCCTAATTTTATCAATTTTTTTCTCATGCTTTGAAGCATCTTCAAGGATTTTGCTAATTCTGGACTACAGATGTTTTACAATATTGATTCTTCTGATCAATAAGCATGAGATTTCTGTGTTAACCTGATTTCTGTCACTATGAAAAAACACTAGGAAAAGCCAAGTAAAAAATAAAGAGTTTATTTTTTCATGGTTTCTGAAAGTTCAATCCCTAGTCATTTTGTCCCATCTTATGGTGGGTCCAGAACTGTGTTTCAAGCCAAGTATTGCATCTCTCTATTTCTCCTCCAGTGGATGAGAATTTATCCGTGCTATGCTGGTCAAGGTGAGCAGATAGATGTTAGAGTCAGTTCGTTTATTCTCAAAGCTGATATATCATAGAATTGCAATTGAGGCTGCTGGCTGCATAATAATGATATTGTTTCACATTTACAACCTGTACTTAACTCTTTGTCTCTGATTCCTTACTAATATCTCTTGGTGATGCATTTGATTGGATGCAAATTTTTCCTTTTGCCCATTTTCTTCAATAGATCAGTCATTATTATTATGCTAAAAGCAGATGCTGTGCTCTCTCAAACTTTTTCATGGATTTTTGTGAAGGTACTTTCATGTGTTCAATGAAATTCACCTAGAAAAATGAACCATAGAGTGTCTTATTATACTAAGACTTCACTATCACTTTAAATTTATTCTCTTCATTGTCTTTTATGCATTTATAACTATTGATATGATGAATTACAATGTACAGTATTCAAATGTCCAATCACCTCTGCACATGAGGGGAAATATTGGTTATAAGATATATATGAAATTCATTATATATGCTTGCACTATGGGAATAGGTAATCCAACCTAGTCCGTATTCATACTGGAATAGTAGAAAAACCAGTAACTGTTAAATCTATGAGGCTAGATGCTTCATAATTCTCAGTTGGATGCTGAAAGCCTGCAAAATTCTTTGTTAAATACTTATATACATTCCAGATTAGAAGACCAGAATGCTATTATTTTCTGCTTTGGTATTCACAGAGAATGGGAAGCAACAATATTAGTTATACTAACATTGGGAGAAGGGGGAGTAGCCAAATACAGAATAATACTTTAAACTCTATGACTCTGGCTCCCAACTGGAAGATGCCTGCTCTGAGAGTGAATCTTCCTTCCTTAGAAACTTCTCTTTGTCAGTTTCCTCACCAATATGCCAGGTGAGTATTTATAGAAGACCATAAATCTAGTTATGTTAACACCTGAAATAAAACAGGTTGGTGTTGGCACATGCTTTTAATCCTAGCACTCGGGAGGCAAAGGCAGGCAGATTTCTGTGAATTTGAGGCCAACCTGTTGTCTTTTAGGTCTGTACCCCATTTTTAATTTGTATTATTTGACATTTTGAGGCTTAGTTTCTTGAGTTCTTTGTATATTTTGGAGCTCAGTCCTCTGTCAGATGTGGGTAAAGATCTTTTTCCATTCTGTAGGCTGCCAGTTTGTATTTTTTTGCCATGCTTTTTGCTTTACAGATGCTTCTTGGTTTCAGGTGATAAAATCTATTCATTGTTGCCCTCAGTGTCTGTGCTACTAGTGTTATATTTAAGAAGTGGTCTCCTGTGCCAATGCATTCAAGTCTATTTCCCAGTTTCTCTTCTATGAGGTTCAGTTGGTTGAATCATAAGATTTTAAGTACATATGAGTATGAAAAATTTACCAGGGCAAAGGGTAGCAATAGTCTGCACATGACTACCTGGAGAATAAACTTTGATGTTATTGTAATCTGAACTAGCTAGCATACAGAGTACGATTTGTTCTAGAATCTTTAAGCTGGGCCATTTGGAGTCTAATAGACCATTATCTTGATATCATAACAACATATCAACCACAATCATCTGTAAAGACTTTCAAGGGGCTTGATATCATAACAACATATCAACCACAATCATCTGTAAAGACTTTCAAGGAGCTTAGGTTGGCCTATCCATTTTTCTTTTATTTATTTATTTTTTTGTTATTTTTTTATAGTTTTTCTTTCTACCCTTTTCTTTTATATTTTTAATAATGTTTTATAATTACATCATGTTCCTGTTTTTGTGACTGGGTTGTATCACTCAAGTTTCTTCAAGTTCCATCAATTTGCTTGTGAATTTCAAGATTCTATTTTTCCCGCTCCACCCCCTGCTGAGTAGTATTCCATTGTGTAAATGTGCCACATCTTCTTTATCCATCATTCAGTTGATGGGCATCTAGGTTGCTTCCAGGTTCTTTCTATTACAAATAATGCTGCTACAAACATAGCTGAACAGATGTCTTTGTTGAATGGATGTGGATCATTTGGGTATATGCCTAATATTGGGATTGTTTGGTCCTGTGGTAGACTGATTCCCATTTTCCTGAGGAACAACCATACTGATCTTCAAAATGGCTATACAAATTTTGCACTATCACCAACAATGGAGGAGTGTTCCCCTTTCTCCACATCCTCTCCAACATAAGTTGCCTTTGGTGTTTCTAATTTCAGCCATTCTGGCAGGAGTAAGATGGTATTTCAGGGTTGTTTTGATTTGTATTTCCCAGATGGCTAAGGATGATGACCATTTTAAGTGTCTTTCAGCCATTTTGGATTTTGGAGTTGTTTTTTTCTTCCATATGGTTTGAAATGTGGTCTTCAATTAGGTGGTAGAGAAACAATAAGGACTTTATTTAAATCTAAGTCTCTTTCTGTGATCATAGTTACAATGCCCCAATGATGGAGGGCATAACACCATTTCCAGTTTTCCTATTTGGCAGAGACTTAAGTTAAATGCTTATAGGTTTACATTTAAATGTCAAATATTTGTGAAATTTCAAAATTCAAATTATATATGGTGCTAAGCTCATGATTTACAGTGGAAGAAATTAAATTTTAAGAGAGCTAATAAAGATATTTAATAGTTGGTGAATAGTTATTAGTGATTATTTGTCAGAAAAAATATTACTGAATAAAACATACTTAAGAAACTGTTTTTAAGAGTGCACACTTACTACAATGGGAAAAGAAATATTAAGTGGAAAATTTCATCAACAGCCAGTGAGTGAGCTAGAATTTCAGAACTATAAAAAAATATATTCAAGTTGAAGTCCATGACTTTGTAAAATGGCGAGGTAAATAGATAGAAAAGGGAAACCAGAAAGTAATAGCGGAGTAAGGAAACCAGTTCAGAGGCATGCAAAGTATTTCAAGTATAAAGGTGGGAACATTTACACATTTTAAAAGGGATTTTTCGATTAAAAGCAAATGGAGAATTTGATAGGAAAATTTATTCAAAATGTAGGATATTGCAACAGGAAGAATTTTTCTAATCTCAACAATTTGAAAGTCTCTCAAAAATAAATAGATTAGAATTTTCTTTTTCACGAATGGTTATGCAGTAAATAGAGAGAAGTCATGCAACTAAGAAGAAATGATCAAAGGCATCTGATAGAAAATGGAAAGTGTGTCTTACTGCTCTCACTTGTTGGCAGGGGAAGCTAGTATGGGATTGTTGTGAGCAGGTTTTTCCTGCCAGACTGGTTCCAGAGGCATGCCAGCACCAAATAACAAACAGAGATGTTGGATTAGATATAAAGCTATTTGGCCAGTAAATAATTTCTTATCAGCTTGCACTGTCTTAAATATTAACCCATTTCTATTAATCTAAGTATTTCCACGTTGTCTTATCTTACCAGAGAGAAGGGCTGGCATTGTTTTCTCTCTGTCCTCCATCTTGGATCTCCTCCCTACTACATCTTCTCTCCTCCTTGTCTCCTAGTGCCATCCATCTTGATTTCCTATTGGCCAACAGTGCTTTATTAACCAATAAGGGAAATATATTTACAGAATGACATCTCCCATCATGGGATTTTGTTCATGCTGTGGTGTTTGCTCCAGCCCCAAAGTCATCAGAGTTTACAGGCTTAGAGAAGACACAGAAATGTGACTATAATTTAATCAAGACAAAGCAGAAAGAAATGTGAAAAGCTCAAAAGCCAAGAGTAGTGTTGTATACTCTGCTCCTGAAAGCATTCCAGAGTCCATAAATACTCTACTGACATATATTATAGAAGATACTTATTTCTAATTTTGTGAGAATTTATCCTGGTAACTTCAAATAATTATTTTCAACTTGATGAAGGGTGTATAAGTAAGTAAAAGTTACTTTAGTAAACTTAATGTTTATCACACACACACACACACACTCATATGATTTTTGGCTTGGTAAATATTTCTGAATAATAAAATTTGCTATTTTGTACAGTGGTTTCTAAGAAATGTAGTTAATTCCTTACAAAGAAAACTTTGCAATCCTAACTATAGATTTTGTCAATGAATTATTCAGAACTAAGTATTCCAAAATATATATTTTTTTCTGATTGAATAGAATTTCTGTGTTCCGATGTGCACTTCTTTCCTAAGAATGTAATAATAGCATGGAAAGGATTGCAGTATTAACATTTTGATAGGTATCACGGGAAAAGCAAAGCTTAAAAATTACCTTGTGCAGAGGAAATAGAGGAAAGTTCATGCTTAAATCTTATCAGACTCACGACTAGTTCGTCAATTCACAGTCAGCTTGGGGAATGATGTTGCTTTTCAAGCTCTCATGAAAAGAATTCTCACCTTATAAAGAAGGCAAATTTATTTATGTAAATTGACCATTTGGCAGCCCTTCTGCTTCTTTTAGTGTTGACTAGTTCCACCTCTGATAAGACAGATCTAATTTCATTTCCATTAAAATGCAATAAAAGCACATTTATGAATTTAATGATTTCTTGCCTAGGTTTGATAGGAGAATTCAAGTTGTTAGCTATAGAGTGTCATTAATAAATGCCACTTTTGTTTTAATTAAAGTAGACCAAGAAGTAGTTGGATAAGAAATTTTGCTACAGATTATGTAAAATATGAATTATTAATTAGAACAGTAATTTGCCCAAGGATTTTTTAATTGGACCCTCTTGCTTAACTCGTTGTCAACTTATTTTAAAATGTAAGCTCTTCAATATAATTTAAATGTTGCTTTGCTTTCTGTTACATAACGTATTCATCTTCCTGAAGGAACATGAAGCCAATATAAATTTAGGCCTCATAACAAAGTACAGAAAGATAAAACAGACAGTTTGTTTTCTTCCAATTTTCTTGTCAATACTCTTCCTTAAAATTATATTTCTTCACAATTCTTACATTTTATACTAATTGTCTATATAATCATTATTATTTTGCAAAAAATGTCTGTATTTTTCTTCACTCCAAAGCTTTTTTATTTTTTTCTGATGAAATAACAGTTTGCTGAAGTGCTCATGGTAAATAGCCATTTGCTCTTTTACCAAAGGAAGGGAAAATATGTCTTAAAATAGAAACAAAATGTTTTTAAATGTGAAAATTACAGATTACAAAATTCATCCTCATTTTCTGCCTCCCTAAAGTTCTAAATTCCATTTGCTTAACTTTTGTATCACTGGAAAGCACTCTATGGCATGGATAGGTCAAATTAAACCCTTTTTTGATTTAAAGAAACAGGAATAGTCATGTAAATACTGAAAACATAGTATACAAACTAGAAACTTAGTTGCAAAAATTCAGAATACTGAAATAACTGTGAGGCACTCACATTGTGATTTAAAACTTTGCATGAAGTGCTTAGCTTTGTTCACTCAGCACAGTTCATGGTATATGAACACACATATTTATACATATTCCACATTTTTCTTTATTACTGCATAACATTCCATGATTTGATCATACCATTTTTAATGACTTATTTATTATAGGATATTTTTATAAAATTTTGGAAATGATTACATATGATTTACCACTATTAAAGCTATTTTGGGTTTATATACAAGTATCAGTGTGAATCTGAGTTTTACATTCTTTGGTACAAATACTCCTGAATCCAATTGCTAGTGGTTACATGTGAAGTTTCCTAAGATAGAAACTGTTGCTCATGATTGTTTGCATACCAGAAATAAAATTTTCTCATATTTTTTGAAAATTGCAGTTTTAAAGCATTTTTTCTTGAACTTTATGCTTTGCTTGTTTCTAAAATTACTGTTTTATTCTGTTGATATTTTATCTTATACATTACACATGAGTTTCTTGATCACACATTTCAGGAAGAGATGTTTTATTTTTCAGTTTTAGTTATTTTGTACAGACTTTCTCTGTTATTGTGCTAGTCATTATATTTTCTATTAGATTGTTTGCTAATAGGAAGGACTAAATTGAAGCCCTCCATTCCCCACTCTGGGATGTGAAAAGAGACTGTTTGAGTGGCATTGATTATTTTAAAGAAGCTTCTGTGGATATACAAAATTTTTGACTCATGGTCCTCAAATGCCACTCTGGGGAGTGCATTAATTCAAAGGTGGACCATAATCTTCAGAAGCATAAACACCCATGGAGATATTCACTACAGTTCTGATTTGTGTCTGTATGAAGGGAAATAGTCTTTCCAGGTCTCTGTGGGCAGTGCTTGGGAGAACATAATTTGAATGGAGCAGTTTTCCATGGATGCTTACTAAAAATTAAAATATGTTTCTCATCATTTCTTTGTGTGGAGGAACTCAGCAAGCAACATGAAAATGAACACCGGCACATCATTCAATTATTCAAATGAACACGTCAGTAGCCCCATATATATATATATATATATATATATATATATGTGTGTGTGTGTGTGTGTGTGTGTGTGTGTGTGTGCGCACACACACACACACACACACTAATTCAAAAATAGACCTTCATTGCAGTAAAAAGCTCCTAATTCTACATTAGCTGAACATTTTTTTTTCATGTACTCAGGGCTATGTTTAAATCAAGGAGAGAGGAACCTATCTGTAGCTCCATGTGGTAGATAATTTATTATCACGAAAACGCACATGATTCAACTTATTAAAGATTATATAACATTTTGTGTGACTTAGCATTTGACACTAACACTCATAATCCTAAGCAAGCTTCTTGTAGATGACATTGTTTGGTTTGGTTGGGGGGCATTTTCCCACATAACATGTCCTATGACTAAATGTGTCCAAATAAAACTAATTTTGTATATTGAAGACAGAAACTGTTTCAGAATGTGGGGAACATTTGAATACATTATGTAACAGGAAACACAATTTGTTCTATCTTTTCTCTCAGCATGAATTCAAATACACTTGCTTAATGAAGTATTATTTCTCAAAAAGTGCCAAGCACTCTTCCCTTGCTTATCTCTATGTTCCAAGTTTTATTTTTGGAAGGACATTTAAGTCTACATGATTTTCATAAGGATAACAAATGCAGCTGGGGAAAACTCTGTACATTTATTTATTCATATTCCCCTTAAATATGCCCATATGTAAATGAAGCCATACCATGCATCCAGTGTGATGGAAGTTATTAATATTGCCAAATATGTGTATGTTGAAGAAGAAAGCTAAGGTTTTATATTCATAATAGTATTTTACAATATTTGATTATATTTTCAAACCCAATTCAAATTTTTACTAGATTATATTAAGTTTCATTATTTTAACAATCAGTGTCTGTTGGGAAAGTTTGTTTTTGTCTTATAATAAATAATTTTGCATTAATACAAACACACACACACACACACACAGACACACACACACACTCTATATATATATATATATATATATATATATATATATATATATGAATGTGCCTGCATTTCATGGTGTGTTTGTGGACACATATATTAACACACTTGTGAAGGTTAGAGGACAACTGTTCTGATTAGGTATCCTTCTTCAAGCTACACGGGATCCAGAGATTTAACTCATGTAGCTAGACATACAGAAATTGTATTTACATGCTACACAACCTAATCTCACTGGTGCTATGCTTGGCTTTTCAATTTATAATTTTGAACTTCTAGAAAACATGGCCTTTCTTTTTCTTCCTTCCTTCCATCCTTCCTCCCTCCCTTCCTCCTTTCCTTCCTCTCTCCCTCCATCTTTCTTTCATTCTTTCTTTCTAACTTACTTTCATTCATTTGTGTTACATCATGGATGCAATATCCCCTTCCTGCTATCCTCCTACTCCCCACCATACCTCCCTTCTGCCTCCTCCCATCCACTCCTCCACCTTTTCTATTCAGAAAAGGGCAGGCCTGAAATAGGAAATTGTATCCTAATATTTATGTTTTATTTCATGGGTCCTGAAATAGCCAAGAGAAATACTCCCATTTATAATTTTCTGTACCACATGTTCTTTATCCATTCTTCAGTTGAGGGGCATCGAGGTTGTTTCCAGGTTGTAGCTATTACAAATAATGCTGCTATGAACATAGTTGAAAATGACTGTGCATCTTTTGGGTATATGCCTAAGAGTGGAATTACAGTCTTGAGGTAGACTTATTCATAATTTCCTGAGGAACTGCCATACTGATTCCCAAAGTGGCTGTACAAATTTTCACTGCCACCAGCAATGGAGGAGTGTTCCCCTTTCTCCACATCCTCTCCAGAATAAACTGTCATTGGCGTTTTTTATTTTAGCCATTCTGACAGGAGTAAGATGGTCTCTCGGAGAGGTACATACACATAATGGAGTACTACTCAGCAAGGGGAAATATGGAATCTTGAAATTTGCAGGCAAATAGATGAAACAAGAAAAAAAAACCATCCTGAGTTTGGTAACCCAGTCACAAATAGTTGAACTTGGTATATACCCACTCTAGATTTTAGACATAGAACAAAAGATCACCAGCCTATAATTCATGCTGTCATAGAAGCTGGGATACAAGGAGGACTCTAATTGAGACATACAAGGTCCCCCACAGAAGGGGAAAGGGACAAGATCTCCTGAGCATATTGAGAGCAAGGGGGGCAGTTAGTGGAGAGGGCATTAGGGGAAAGAGAATGGAAGAAGAGGAGGGAGGAGAACATGAAGGAGCAGGAGGATTGAGTTGGGGGAGAAATAGATGAGAGGAAGAAAAGAGTTACAATAATAGAGGGAGCCATCTTAGGTTTGAAGTGAAAACTGGCACTAGGGATATATCCAGAGACCTACAAGGATGAGCCTGTTATGAGTAGATTTATCCCGCTGCTGGTCCCACCCCCATGCCAGCCCCAAATAACACACATTGATGCTGTAATACATATAATTCTGTTGGCCTGTTGCTAGTTTCTTATCAGCTACTTTTGTCTCAAATATTAACCCATTTCTATTAATCTAAGTATTTCCATGTGGTCTCATCTTAAAAGAGAGTGGGGCTGGCATTCTCTCTCTCTGTCTCTCCATATTGGATCCCCCCCACACACTACTCCTTCCTCTCTCCTCCTGGTCTCCTAGTCCAACCTATCTTTCTTTCCTGTTAGCCGACAGAGCTTTATTCATTAAACAATAAGAGAAACATATTTACAGAATGGCATCTCCCATCATGACCCCAACTAACAATCTGGTAAGGAAAATTGATAGTACATGATAGATAGTACATGATAGAACCAGAAGCAGACACCCACAGCTAAACACTAGCTGAAGTCTTGGAACCCAGTTGTAGAGAGAGAGAAAGAGAAAGACAGTGATGAGCAAAGGGCTCAAGACCAGGCTGCAGAAACCCACAGAGACATCTGACATGAACAATGAAGAGCTCATGGACCCCAGACTGATAGCTTGGAAAACATTGATCCAACTCAGACCGCCTGAAGATGGGTCTCAGTTAGAAGGCCTTGGCAGTCTAAGGGACCTCTGACAGTGGAACTTAGGGAGCACATTCCCCATGGAGGGATACTCCATTGGCTTAGGCCCTATCCCAAATGACTTGACAAATGTTGATATTCCCTTCTGGAAGGCATCACCCTCCCTAGAGCCTGGATGAAGAGTGGCATGGGGAGGGTTTGGGGGGCATGGGAGGGAGGGTACTGGGATCAATATGTAAAATAAGAAAAAAAATAATAAAAAGAGTATTTTAAAAGGAAATGTTTTGCAAGAACAGACACATGGGATTGATTAATATGGAATATATATTTCAGGCTAATTAATAGGACTTATAGGAAAGACAGTGAAAATCAAGAGGAGGAAAGGGACTTAATGCTCTATGAATGCCAAAGTTTTATTTGAGTTCATTGTAAGAGTTTGTAAAACATTTTCAGACATTAAAAAACATTGTATAACACTATGTATGTAAATAATCTCATTGAATTGTACAATATAGTAACAAAATCATAATAATTATGTCATACATATTCATAATAATATAAAATGAATTGAATTTATAAGCAATAAAATTAAAGTTATGTAGGCTAATACTTTAATTTGCATTAAAAACAAATGTGAAAGTTAGTTTGAGTACCAACATGAAAAGAACTTAGAAATTATTATACCATCTTTGCAATAAAAAGTGAAAGCCTTAAAAATCAACATTTCTAAATCCTGTGAAAGAACTGAGGCGGAATGAAAATCCTCTATCCTGACATTTGGAGAGCCAGGGAAACCATGAATGCCACACCATTAAATACTACATGACAATAGGATGACCTTTAGTACAAGTTTGAGTAACATTGGTTATTCATACACAAATTAGACACTTAGATCTGAAACTATGGTTACTTTTGCTAAGACTATCTCATTAACAATTGACAAAAATTGAAAAGTTAAAGAAATTATTCCTTAGTGATCTTACCTTTATTTATTTATTTATTTTGTGTAAATGTATATGTCTAGCTTTACTGAAGTGCATGATGGGGAAAAATGGAACAAAGTTTTCAAAATATGGTATGATGATGCTAGTATAAATCCAGACAGGGGCCAGCTTATGGTGGGGAAGGTTGAAAGTTATTTTTAAGGTCTTTTTTCTTGTGCTTCTGCTGTGCTTGAGTACTCAAGTCTTGCTATCATAGGATAGGTAGGCTCTGGTAGTGGCATATTGCCCAGGCTGTTGTTTATTGTGTTCTTACACTGACATTTTGGCATCTGAAAACATACATGCAATTAATATTATACATACTGAGAACATTATATTCCTGTATTTAGGAATATATGTATGTGAATATATTTATGTAATAACCAGTGAAGAAAGAAGCCACTATTTGATAGAGTGCAAAACAGAGTATATCATAAGGTTTAGAGAGAGGAAATAGCAGGAGAAATGGTGTAGTTATATTATAATTTCAAAAGGAATAATTAAAAGTAAAAGCAATAATGATATGTAAAAATGAAAGAGAGTAACTACGTTTTAGAAGACAGAGTTTTCTTTGAAAGCCACATCCCATCCTATAAATGCAAATTACTTTTGTAGTTAACTTAAGTTTTATGAAGAATCATGGTAAATAGGAAATTGTGGTCAACCGTGAAGTAATTCTATTACCTTAATACCTTCTCCATTATGCCACCAAAATATGGTATTGAACAAATCACAAAAAGTATATTTCTATATCTCTTTCTTGGCACCAGCTCTCATGCCTCCAGGCCATTGAGGCAAAGTTGAAACGCAGGTATTTGATTACTGTCTGGGGTGGGTATCTCTCTCTGGGACCTGAGCAACTGTAAAGGCAGTCAGGGACTTGTGAATTAAAGCCATCCATCAGGCTTGTTGCACCACACTGAGAAACTGCTTCTGCTGACAAAAGTAAAAATTGAGGTTTCACAAGGGAAATGGAAATGCAAGGATGGGAGATTCAAAATTAAGGACCAATCAAGAAACATACTGGCAAATTTATCAGATTTTGAAGTCAGATTTAGTCTTTTGTCTAGAGACATGGCCTCATTTGTCAGAGAATGTACTGAGAACCTGTAATATTACCTAGGGAAAACTTGAGAGCCTTTAATATACTAAGCAGGGTAGCTTTAGTTATCAAAAGCAGCTATGTTGTCTATATCCTTGATGTGTATTGTAATCTGCGATCCCAAGTGTCCTAGCCTTTCTATATGTCAGCCAATTCTACTTTTATGGAGAGGCAAATATTTCACTATGACCAAGCTTGTGATCTCTATATTTCCCAGCTCAGTCAGTCTCTGTACATTTGTTTCATTACAAAGAGAATAATTTCAAATAAAAAACAATAACCCTGGGAAATTAATTAACACAAAGTCAAGTGGATGCTTAGTTACAGTGCATTGCCTTGCAAACTCTATTTCAGCCTCCACCAGTAAGTTGAATCTCATGCATTTTAATACACAGCTATGAAAAAATTCACTGCATTTTGTCTCACAAATATCAAATTAGCTAGATTTCCACACTTCTGTATTTGCTAATAATACTGCCAAGAAAGACTCATCCCCATTGCACTATATTTATGACTTATTGCTACCACACTCATTCAGTTCTAAAAGTCAATACAGCAAATAAAGCACAGGAATAAGAAGTTGTTCTTGCAAAAAGGGTTTCAGAAGCAGAATTAACACACAACTTTAATTCAGAATATTTCATGCCACGCCTTTCTGACAAACCTGTTCTGCTGTTTTATCTCCTGCAAATATTCATTAATAAGAATTCATTAAGAAGTGTCCTTATATTAACATATCTCTTTCATTGCTTTTCCACTTCATCATTCCCTACTTCCACCATCCCGTTCCCTGGTGTTCTCCTCCATCTCCTCTCCCTTCCCACCTCAGTATCCCAAGTTTATCCAGTAGATCTCATGTAATTTCCCTTCCCACAATGATCCTTGTGTCCCTCTTAGGGTCCTTCTTGTTACCTAGCTTCTCTGGAGCTGTGGATTATAGTCTGATTATTCTTGGTTTCAATATGCACTCATTAGTAAATATATATCATGTTTGTATTTCTGAGACTTTGTTACCTCATTTAGGATGCTTAATTCTAGTTTCATCCATTTGCGTGCTAAATTCATGAGGTCATCATTAGAGATAGCCACTATGGGGTTAGGAAGAAACATTATGCTAGGGTAATATCCAATAATCTACATTGATGACCCTAACTATGACTCCTAGAAATAGCAGAGAGGGTGCCCAAACTGGCTTTCCTCTGTATTCAGATTGGTAAATGCCTTAACCATCATCATAGAGCCTTCATTCAGTAACTGATGGAACCAGATTTAGAGATCCATAACCAAGCACCAGGCTGACCTCCAGGAATCCAGTCAAAGAGAGAGAGAGGAAGGAAGATATGAGCAAGGAAGATCAAGTTCATGATAGAGAAATCTACAGAGACAGCTAAACCAAGTTCATGGAAACTCAAGAACTCTAGACTTATTGACAGCAGCAGAGTCTCCAGGGATCCAAACTAGGCCCTCTGTATATGAAAGACAGTTGTGAAGCTTGTACTATTAGAGGGTCCCCTGGCAGTGAGACCACAAGCTAGCTTGTTGGTGCAAGAACTAGCTTGCTGGAGGAGTTCCCTATGGCAGGATGCCATGCTGAGCCTTAGTGCGTGGGGGAGGAGCTTGGACCTTCCCCAACCTATCGGGTCATAAATTGTTAACTTCTCTTCATAACAGCCATTAACCATGAGTAGGAGTGGACTGAGGGTGGGGTGGGTGGGCGGTGAGGTTTGGCAAGAGGAGAGATTCAAGGGAGAACTGTGGTTAGAAAGTAAAATGAAATTCAAACAAATAAATTATAAAAATAATTAAAAATGAAGTTTCTTTTTAAGTGTCTTGTGTGATCTATACTGCTACATACTGGAGATACAATATCCAGTCAGAAAATAAGTAAATCAATCTTTTATTTTTGTAGTAAGTGTTCTAATATAGAGAGGCACAGAGGGCTATGAAAATACTCTAGAAGGATATATGTAAAATGAAGATTCTGGAAACAAGAATATGAAGATAAAATATAAGAAGAAGAGAAGGAGGAGGAAGAAAGGAAGAAGATGATGAAGAATAAAAGATAAGAAGAAGAAGAAAAAGAAGAAGAGATAATGAAGAGATACTGAATTGGCAGAAAATGTAGGCTAGGGAAACCACCATCAAACTTCCTTGCATTATCAGTGAGGGTCAATATCAGCAGAAGTCATGTTATCAATGACCTATAACCATGGATTTTAAATTGCGATACTTTTGCATTTGGTTTTGTGTTTTATGTAATAGCTTTCCAAGAAAATTGCCTTAAACAAAGAAAATGGTCTCTTTGTGTGCTCCCAATTAACTTAAATGTATGAATCTGTATTTAGTGACAAATTACTATGCTGGACAACATAACTAAAAAGTTTGTGTGTTAAAATAATTTGACAAAACCTTTAAGTGGTGGCTCACATTTAACTCTCAGCACTTGAGTAGGTGAGGCAGGAAGAGGGTATGGCAATAGGCTTAAATAAATAGAGAAATATCCACCAGTCTGGACTACAGAGTGAGATCTTCCCTCAAAAAATAAAGGGACAACACAATGTTGAGAAAGCACATCACACGATAAATGGATCTACAATAAGAAACAACTGAAGTGAGGAAATTACAATCTAATGGTTGATCCTCATTTGGTATTTTAATTACTATGTGTTTAAGGAGAAGTTCATTATATTCTAAGTTATATGTCTACATTAGTATATGCAACAGATTAAGACACATACTAGATGTTGAGTAAACATATAGAGTGAACAAATCATTAACTTTCAGAAACAGGAGAAACTGTCCATTTCAATCCACTTGTCTAGGTAGATTTATCTTGAAATTTTTTTATAACATACAATAGTATAAAATTTGTGATACTTCACATTTGTCTTCTTGAATTTCTCTCTCTTTTATTTTTTATTTTTATTTAACATATTGACCCCAGTTTCCTCTCCCTCCCTCTTTCCCTTTCTCCCTCCCTCCCATGCCCCAGAACACCCTCCCCTCCCATCAACCCAAATTCACATGTAGGGTGATGGCTTTCAGGAGGAGTCAACTAAATCTGTCAAGTCATTTAGAGTAGGGACTATACCCTCCCTCCTGCCTCTAGGTTAAGGGCATATCCCTCCAGGGTAACGTGCTCCCAAAGTCCTTTTGTGCAACAGGGATACATCCTATTTCTACTGACAAAGGTCCATTAGACTTCCCAGGCCTTCTAACTGAGACCCATGTTCAGCGAGTCTGAGTCAGTCTAATGCTGGATTCACATATATTACTCTGGGGGTCCATTAGCTCCTCCTTGTTCACGTCAGAAATCTCTGTGGGTTTCTGTAGCCTGGTCTTTTGCACATGCTCTGCTTCTGGATTCCAGTTCAGCCCAGTGTTTGGTTATGGGTGTCTGCTTCTGTTTCCACCAGCTACTAGATGAGGGCTCTATGATGGTGGATAAGTTAGTCGCCAATCTCATTATCAAGAAAGGGCATTTATGGTAGCCTTTCCATTGTTGCTCAAATTGTTAGGTGGGGTCAGTCTTGTGGGGCTCTGAACATTTTTCTAGATTCAGATTTCTGTTCAAACCTATAATGGCTTCCTCTTTTATTCTCTCTCTCTCTCTTTCTCTCTCTTCTCTTCTCTTATCTATTCCTCCCCCGACTCAATCTTACTAGTCCTACATGCTTTCGTCTCTTCCCATTCTCTTTCTCCTAGCCCCCTGCCACTCACTATTCCCCCTCCAACTCCCAGTATGCTAAGGATATCTTGTCCCTTTCCCTTTCTGTGAGGGACCTTATATGAATGTCTTAGAATCCTCCTTGTATCCTAGTTTCTCTGGCAGCATGAATTATAGGCTGCTGATCCTTTGCTCTATGTCTAAAATCCATACATGAACGAGTACATACCACGTTCCTCTTTTTTGTGACTGGGTTACCTCATTCAGGATGGTTGCTTCAAATTCCATCCCTTTGCCTGGGAATTTCTAGCTTCCATTATTTTTCTCTGCAGATTAGTATTCCATTGTGTAAATGTGCCACATCTTCTTTGTTCATTCTTCAGTTGAAGGGCATGTAGGTTGCTTCCAGGACCCATAACCACTAACGAAATAGAAGCAGTCACCAAAAGCATCCCAACCAAATAAAGCCCAGGTCCGGATTTCTTCATTGCAGAATTCTACTAGAAATTCAAGGAAGAGCTAATACCAATACTCCTCAAATTGTTCCACACAATAGAAACAGAAGGTTCATTACTAAACTCTTTTTATGAGGCCACAATCACCTTTGTACGCAAGGCACACAAAGACACAACTAAGAAAGAATACTATAGACCAATTTCCCTCACGAATATTGATGCAGATGGTGATAGTTTACATAAGCAACCAAAAAAAAAAAGTCTACCAGGGAACTCCTACCACTGATAAACACCTTCAGAAAACTTGCAAAATACAAGATGAACTCAAAAAAATCAGTAGCCCTGCTATATACAGACTACAAAGGTGCAGAGAAAGAAAGCAGAGAAACATGACCCTTTACAATAGCCACCAACAACAAAGTATTTTGGGGAAACATTTACCAAGCAAGTGAAAGACCTATATAGCAAGAACTTTGTGTCTTAAAAGAAAGAAATTAAGATATCAGAAAATGGAAGGATCTGCCATGCTCTTGGATAGGTAGGATCGACATAGTGAAAAGGGCAATCTTGCCTAAAGCAATCCACAAATTCAATGCAATCCCCATTAAAATCCCAGCACAATTCTTCACTGACCTTGAAAAGATAATACTCAACTTTATATGGAAAAAGCAAACCCAGGATAGCCAAAACAACCTCATACAATAAAGGCACTTCAGGAGGATTCACCATCCCCAACTTTAATGTCTACTACAGAGATATAGACCTGAATACAGCCTGGTATTGGCACAAAAATAGACAGATACACGAATGGAATCCACGTCAAAATTCTGATATTAACCCACACACCTACTAACACCTGTTTATTGACAAAACAGCTAAAAGTATACAATGGGAGGAGGAAAGCATCTTCAACAAATTGTGTTGGCACAACTGGATGATAGTGAGTAGCAGACTGCAGATAGTTTCATGTCTTTTGCCATGCACAAAACTGAAGTCCAAATGGATCAAAGACCTCAACATAAATCAAGGCACACTGAACCTCTGAGAAGAGAAAGTGGGAGGTACCCTTGAACAAATTGGTACAGGAGACTGCTTCCTGAACATAATTCCTGTAGCATAGACACTGAGATAAACAATTAATAAATGGGACCTTCTCAAACTTAGAAGCTTCTGTAAGGCAAAGGACACATTTGAGAAGACCAAATGGCAGCCCACAGACTGGGAAAAATCGTCACCAATCCTGCATTTGACAGAGTGCTTATCTCTAAAATATACAGAGAACTCAATTAGTCATAAAATCACCAAATAACCCTATTAAAAATGGGGTACAGACTGAATAGAGAATTCTCAATAGAGGAAATCAAAAAGATTGAAAGACACTTAAAGTGCTCAACATCCTTAGGTATCAGGGAAATGCAGATCAAAACAACTCTGAAATACCATCTTACTCCTGCCAGAATGGCTAAAATTAGACACACCAATGACAACTTATGATGGAGAGTATGTGCAGAAAGAGGAACACTCCTCCACTACTGGAGAGAGTGCAAACTTGTACAACAATTTTGGAGATCAATATGGTGGTTCCTCAGGAAAATGGGAATCAGTCTACCACAGGACCTGGCAATCCCCTTCTTAGGTAAATACCTAAATGATCCACATCCATGAAAAAAGACATGTGTTCAACTATGTTTGTAGCGGCATTATTTATCACTCTTAATTTTTATAATAAAACTAACTTGATCGCTAAGGCTAATTCCACCTATAACAATAACTGTCACAGATAACCTAGTCACCTTTCATCTGTCTTAATTCTTAGGTTCACTCATCATGTGAAATCTGGTATTCAAGGTAGAATATAACTAGTTTTTTCATTATTTCTCCCTGTAATTTGTCATACCATTACCATATTACCTTCTAATAAAGAAATAGATATCACCTCAATGAAAAACCATTTTTTTATTTCAGTCCTTAAATTGATTATTTTCTGGTGTCTACTACTCCAGGGTGAGTTTGCTTCTTTTTGTTCTACTGATTTCAGTTGTGCTATTATTTCTCTAATGTGACTATTCTCCATTTTCTTCATATGGTCACTTAGTGCTATGAACATTCATTTTAGCACTGCTTTCAAAGTATCCCATTAGTTTGGGTACATTGTGTCTTCATTCTCATTCAATTCTAGGAAGACTTTAATTTCTTTCTTATTTCTTCCTTGACCCACGAAAGGTACAGTTTCACACTGTTAACTTTCCATGAGTTTGTAGGGTTTCTGTGATTTGTGTTGTTGTTGAATTCAAACTTTAAAGCATGGTGGTCTTAAAAAGATACAGGGGAATATTCCAATTTTTTGTATCTGTTTAATTTGCTCTGTATGTGGTGGATTTTAGAGAAGGTTCCATGTGGAGCTGAGAAGAAGGTATTATCTTTTGTGTTTGGATTGAATGTTCTATAGATTTCTGTTAAACAAAATTGTGACATAACTTCTGTTAGTTCTTTGGTTTCTTTGTTAAGTTTCTGTCTGGTGGTCCTGTCCAGTGGTGAGATAAGAGAAAGACTGTAGGAAGGAGAAAATCTTTGCTACTTATAAATATTAATATCTAAAGTCTAGGCATTTGCAGGTGGAGCAGATTGGACAAAAGGGTATATTGGGTGAAACACTGCATCTCCCAATGCCACTAGGACAGATGACAGAGAGATGAAAAAGATGGAGGAGCATAGTGGTTTTCTTTGCTTGTTTTTAATTAATTGTGGGTTTATTGTGGGGACATGCTTCCAGGGCAAGAGCCAGATATAGAGACAACGAGGGTGAGTGCAATTGGGGGATGCATGATGTTAAATTACCAAAGAATCCATAAAAATTTACGTTTTAAAAAGAGAAAATATATAATTATAGAAAAAAATTAAAACATGCAAAAAATTAAATGAAACAGAAAGGGTAATTTAAAAAAATTCTCTACTGTCTCTATATCTTCCTGTCTCTTCTGTCTGTCATTTGTGAATATTGGATTTTACAAAGACAAATAAAATCTTTTGTAATATAAAAATTGATATAAACACACTACTAAGTTTTTGGTTTTATTCTCTAAGCTACTGAACAAGTTTTTCAGAGAGTACTTGTGTGTGAGTGTGTGTGTGATGTAAATATGTTTCTCATACTCGCTGGCAGGGAAACCAACTCATAATCTCTCTCTCTCTCTCTCTCTCTCTCTCTCTCTCTCTCTGTGTGTGTGTGTGTGTGTGTGTGTGTGTAATAAAGTGTTCCCCTATATTTTCCTTTAAATGTTTCCTATTCTCAGATCTTTAGTTTATCTTGACTATGTAAGACACATTAGTTTTATTTTTCTGCATGTGGGTATGTATTTACTGAAGAGGATTTTTTCACAATATGTTTTGGGCACATCATCAAAAATCAGGCAACTGAAGCCACATAAGTCTATTTTTTTCCTTCTATTCTGTTCCCTTGGGCCATGCGTCTGTTTTTATTTCAGTCCCATAACTTTGTGCTATCATGAATCTGTTATATAATTTGAAATGAGATGATAGGATGAATCCAGCATTTTTCTTTTGGCTCACAACTACACAACTACTTTTAATTACTCAGGATCTTGTTTTTTTTTTTTTTTTTTTTTTTTTTTAATGCTTTCACTTAATATGTTTTCCAGTTCCATTTTCCTACAAAATTACATATACTTATTTTTTGTTTATAAATGAATAAAATTCATCACACACACACACACACACACACACACACACACACACACACTGCATTTTCATTATCAATTCATCAGTTGATGAACTTAAAGTCTGGTTCCATTTTCTATCTACAAGAGAACTAAGCTGAATAGAAATAAATAGAAATGAATGGAAATAAACGTGGGTGAAAAAATATCTCTGTAGTGTTATAGAAATAAGTGTTGAGAGTCCTCAAAAAATATCTAGCATATGACCCTGCTATACCTCTCCTTTGGCAGATGCTTAATGGGCTTAAAATCCTACTTTACTAATACTTGCTCAGCTATGTTCAATTCTTTTCAAATTAAAAAAGCTAGGAAATTGAAACGACATAAATATTCTAAAAACAGCTAATGGATAATGAAAATTTGGTACATATATATTATGTGCCAAAGAAAAATGAAATCATGAACTTTGTAGGTAAATGGAGGAGAATAAGCAGTAGATCCTATTGAATGTTGTAACCAAGACTCAGAAGGCAATTGTTACATTTTTCTTCTCATTGGAGGCTCTTAACTCCAAATCTTCAGATGTAAGTACATCACCTGGAGTAACTACAAAAACTAGGAAAGTAAAATGGGACTATTGCCAGGATAGTGGTTCAGGAGCAATAGAAAGGGCAATAGTGACCTGATCATGGATATAAGAAAAAATTTGTTAGAGAAGGAGAAGAGAGGTAAATATAAGAAGAAAAGAGAATTGGGTTAAGTAACATTAAAGATGTCTTGAAAAAATCCACAAGGTATCATACTATTAACTATTTACCTTAAAAATCCTATAACACACAATTCCAAGTATATATAATTGTAATGAACTTACTTTTCTCTTCAGAGCTGATTGTGCTACCTCCAAGAGCCAAATACAACCTAACAAAACCCTCAATGTAAGTTATGAAAAACCCTCTTTTGGGTTGTTGTGTATGGCTGTCCAAGAGATCCTCAACACATTTAGCCTGTTGCTCTCAGTGAAACCACAGAGTGGGAATTACACACTGAATCCACATTTCCCTGAACTTCTCTTGTTGAGAATAAAAGTTTAATAAAATCCCTTTTTTGAAGACCCTATCACCCTCCATGATACCAACAGCAGAAAATAAATACAAAAAGGAATATTATACAATGATATGTCTAATGAACTTAGATTAAAATTATGAATTAAATAATTGTAAACCAAATGCAAGAACAATCAAGAATATTAATCTTCATGAATCAGTAGGGTTCATCTCAGAGATGCAGGTATGATGCAAAATATGCAATTCAAAGCCCAACATCTAACACATAAATAGCCTAAAGGACAGACTGCACACAGTGCTTTCATTAGATGCAGAAGAGATCTTTGTCAAAATCTAACATCTCTTCATAGAGAATCTGGGACTGAAGGGAATGTATCTCGATAAAATAAAACTAATACATAGGAAAATCATAGTCAATCATAACAAATATCTTTCTACTATGTGTGTAAAATTAAAAGTATTTCTACTAAAATCACGAATAAGACAAAGATTTCCTTTTACACTCATATTATTCAATATATTTCTGAAAGTTTTGCCTTAGTTAGGGCATTAAAACAAATTACCAAGATAAAGGAGATATAAATAGGAAAGGATGATGTCAAAGTACGCTTATTTATAGGTCATATGCTTTTACATATAAGATATCCCTAAAGCTTCATTAATAAATCTACTAAACACCATAACCAAAGTATCGGTATACAAAAATCAGTAACCTTCTTATCTACAAAGGACAAAGATTCTACAAAGAATATCAGGGAACATTTCTATCATGGTTTAATAAGGACTGGGAAAAATAGGCTGAGTAGATATTTATTCAAGGACAAATAACTCACAACAGAGACAGATGAACACCAGCAGGTTCCTGGTCCCAAGGATGCCTCTGGATGCTCTCTGTCCCTGTCCAGCAAGCAAGAGAGTGACCAAGGGCCCCTTCACCAGATCTAGTTCCCCCATGACCAAGCCTCAATGGGCATGGTCAGTGCCACAGGTTTTGACAAAGTGAATTTCTTACTACAATTATCCTCTTAGTCTAAAGAAAAGATTTAGGCTTGATACAAAACTATAGACAAAACATTGGATTACAAGTGTGCTCTAAGAAAAGGAAAATCAAGAACATACAAACTTAAGACCTACATAGCTAGTTTTAGGGTGAAGGCATAATGGAGTTTATAGTAGAGTTGTCCCAAATTGGAAAGCTTAAGTATAGTACCTAATATACATAACTAGGAAGAGAGACTTGAGAAGGAAGATAATACATGGGTAGGCAGGAAGTGCGGATGGGCAACTTCCAAATGGTGCAGCAAGGACAGAAATAGCAGAATACATGGATAGTCACCCAAATTCTCACAGCAACATTGATACAACCAGTTTTGGCTAAGGCCTAGAGTATCTGACAGACCATTACAGAAGCAGGGAGGTAGAAATGCTGTCTTGCCCTGACGTGGCAAGGTTCAGCAGTCTTCTATGTTTGTCTCCTGCATGCACCTAGGACAGCATGTTCAAATCAGTGGTCGAGGTGGAGGGGCAGTTCTTTTCCCAAGAAGCCTTGGCGGCTAATGGCCAACATATTTTCTGGAAAATGCACGGTGCTGTTGGGAGCAGGAGTGTCTCATGTCAATGGAGTACTAATATTAAAACATTCAAATGCCATGTTGTGCATGCCTATAGAGCATTTGAAAATTAAGCATGTGTAACGAGTATGGGTTTTTCCTCCCACCGCCAAGTCTTGTCCTGCCGCTGCACCAGCCACAATTAACACACAGAGGTGCTGTATTTGATATAATGCTATTGGCCAGGTGCTAGTTTCTTATCGGCTAGCTCTGTCTTAATTATTAACCCATGTCTATGTATTTCCAAGTGGTCTTACCGAGAGCAGAGGAATGGCGGTTCTGTTCTCTCCAGGCTCTCCATGCTGACTTCTTCTTACTACTTCCTCTTTACTCCTTGTCTCCTAGTCCCTCCTATCTTCCTTTCCTATTGGCCAACAGTGCTTTATTATTAACCAGTATGAGAAACATATATACATAATGGCATCTCCCATCATCTCCTCTTTTCTGTCTAAATAAAAAGAAGGGTTTTAAGCTTAACATAGCAAAATATATAACACATCAGTTATCAAATAAGAATCACAGTTAACAATATTTAGTCCATTAACATTTAGCAAGATTTAAGAAAATATTCCATCATCTATTTTATCTTGTGAGTCTAAAATCCTGTATGTACCTTATCATTGAATCCTAACTAAGGAAAACTATAACCATAACTATCTGTCTTCAACTCCTTCAAAGACCACAGAAGGATAGTATATAAACTCTAGAGATGACAGAGACAACTCACTGCCTGTTCGCCCGAAGTTCTTTTGTAATCTTCCATCTTCAGCCCATAGGCCATAGTGTGTCTGGCAGACTCTTCAGCAAAGCAGGAAACTTTAAACTATCTTCTTGTATTGGCAGTTTGTCAGTCACTTTTCTCTGTGTCCTGCAGACTGTCTGGCAGAATCTTCCATGAAGCAGGAACTCTGTAGCAATGTCCATCTTGAATCACCAGTCACTTTTCTGTGGGTCCTGCATATCCAGTTTATACAGCATAAAGTCAAACAGTCCAGACAAGAGCAGTATCTTGTTCAAATGGCTAGTCTTGACATATTGGAAGTATGTCTCATTGTCGAGAAAAACCCTAAACCATTTTAAATGCCATATTCTGTAGGTCTTTGAAAGGTTTGAAGATTTCCTATCTATCTCAAATACATCTCTGTGTATCTTGAAAACCTAACTAACTTAACTCCAAGTTTTGACTATCATAGATAACTATCTATAATCTGTATGTACTACATTATACATTACATTTCTAAATGAGCCATACAAACACAATATCTAAACAAGAGAAATATACATATCATAAAATTGACCTTAAATTGTATCAATAAATGAAAATCCATTCCAAAACAAAGTATTCATATCTATACCATAATCCCCTTTTTACTTTTAAAAGGAGATTCGATGATGGGAGATGTCATTATGTATATATGTTTCTCATACTGGTTAATGAATAAAGCACTGTTGGCCAATAGGAAATGAAGATAGGAGGGACTAGGAGACAAGGAGGAAAGAGGAAGTAGTAAGGGAGGAGAGCCAAGATGGAGAGTTGGGAGAAAGCAGTATGCCAGCCGGCTCCCCGGTAAGAGAAATACATAGATCAACAGAAATGGGTTAATACTTAAAACAGAGCTAGCCGATAACAAACAAGTAACTGGCCAGAAGAATTATATCAAATACAGAGTCTCAGTGTGTTATTTAGGGCTGGCGCAGCGGTGGGACAAGACTGGGCGGCAGGTGGAAAAACTGTACTTCTTACTTGCATGTTGTTCTTTTGTTACAGTTATAAGTATAAAAGCTGGAGAAGGGGTGGGAGAAGTGGTCCTATGTGAGGGTACTAAGTGAGTGGGGTCCCAAGGTAAGGTACCATGTGGGAGAGCATAGCAGGTTCCATAGCAGGTGAGGGTGACTGAGGCAGGAGGGAATAACATGCCAGGGTGATAGAGCTTAAATGAGGAGTTTATTTAGAAAGGGGAGTAAGGGAGAAGGGAATAAACATAGAGGGAATAGAAGAGGAGAGAAGGGGAGAAAGAGAGGGAAAAAAAGAATAGTGAGGTACTTGGTGGCCACCTGAAATCAGGAGAGAGAGAGAGGAAGAGAAAGAGGGGTGTATGCTTGCTATAAAAGGAAAACTGAGTCCCATATGCAGCCCTGTAATGAGTGACATAGAAATGACATAGCCATTCATGCCCCACCCATAATCAGGGGGCGGGGTCAGCAGACTGCTGGTTTCTAACAAAGCATCTATGTCTAACTAATATCATATGTATAAGAAACATAGTTGAAGATAATCTATAATACTCAGGAACTTAGCTATAAAACTGGTTGAAACTTCCCTGAATAAAGCAGGGACAAATACTATATATATTATATATATATATATATATATATATATATGTAAATTTCTAAAACAGAGGTAAAGTAGAAATGTCTTGACCAGAGGTAGAACTGTATAGTGTAGCATGATAAAAATTTCTTAAATTGTATCAATATACAAAATGTCTTGAACACAAGTAAAGTATACATACATAGAATATAGTAAGGATATTGTGTACAAAACATCATAAATTGAAAGATTTTACACAATATGACAAAAATATAATTTATAAATCATCTGGGAAGGGAATATAAACTTAATTTTGCCTAGTTTACCACAAATAAGAATCTATAGCAATGTATGCTGTATATAACTAATATCTCACTATTACTAAGATAATTCACAAGAAGATAGGCTAATCTAACTATATCACCTCAAAACCATACCTATCCCAACCATACCCTATACCTGTCTAAAAGAGATACCTGAGCCTAAGCATCACTTACCATACCCAACACTAAGTAACTAAAATCAAACTTATGAAGATGAATATTATCCCTAAAAGCTGAGAGTAGGAAAGGAGGCATCATTATCTTAAGATTACTTCCTGCTGAAATTGGACTATTATTGCTCCATGGGATCCTATAGGAAGAAAATTTTAGCAACAAAATTTATCAACAGGACACTTGTAGCTAATCTCTGTGTAGCAGGAAATTATTCACTAGAGTTCTATCTGAAACTCTGGCCAGGGTGTAATAAAAGGGTGCACCGTTTCATCTAGCTAGTCAGGAGTTGTCTCGAGCATAACAGTCCCAAACCAGTTTTAGGGTGATGTTTCTAGTCCAGGCCCATCGGATTGAGTCAAGTGGAAATGAAGAAGTGGGGCCATATATCTTTCTGGAGAGTTGAAAGATTGCTGCTAGGAATTGTTTTTATTCCTTGTAGAGAATGAAACAATAATATCAACTCTTACACAGAGGCTGGCTGTGTAGCTAGGTGGCTGGCTAGATTTCAAGGCTTGAGCCTAGATTTCTGCTCTTACTTATTCTCTCTGCCTGGCAGACCTGCCTATTTCTCTCTCGTGGCTAGTTATTGGTTATTTACCTCTTTATTAAACAGGCAAAGTAATGCAGCTTTACATAGTAAAAATTTGCAACACATCTCTGCTTCACTAAAGAAATACTCTACAGCATAAGCAAATGTAATACATTTTAAAATATTCTGCAATATAAATCTACCCATGGAAGTGAAACACTTTAAAATAAACATTGAAAAATGAAACTGGAAAGATACAAGAAAATGGAAAGAACTTCCTTTCTCATTTATTGGCAGAATTAATATTGTGAAAATAGCCATTTGACCAAAAGCAATTTAGAAATTCAATACAATTGCATCAAAATTCCAATGCAATTATACACAGATGCATAACAAATGATCTTAAATTTCATACAGAAATACAAAAGAATCAGGAAAGTTAAAACAACCAAGAACAATGAGAGAACAGAGAAAGGTAATACAATCCCAGATTTCAAGTTAAACTTTATAGCTACAGTAATTAAAAAATATTACAGCATTGGCATAAGAACAGACATATTACATTGATCAATAGAACAGAACTGAAGAAACATATATAAGCCCACATTGCTACAATTATCTGAATTTTGAGAAATATGCCAATGGTAAACATTGAAGAAAAGGCAGTATACTCAACAAATTGTTTTAATAATTCTGGATAAGCATTTGTAGAGAAATGGTATCAGATCCTTATATCTCACCCTATACAAGTAGACTTAAGTTCTCAATGTAAATGCTTGAACCCTGAATCTGTTGGTGGTAAAAATATGGAGAACACTTGATTGTTATTAACCAAGAAATGGCTTTTTGAACAGAGCCCTCCAATAGCACAGGCATTAAGATCAGTAATTAACACAGAGACTCATATAATGTAGTCTTCTAGATAATAAAGAATACCATCACAGGATGAGAAAAAATATTTGCCAGATGAACATACATGTGACAGACTGATAGTGTAGAGAGTACATAAGAACTAAAAGAAAATAAGTTTCAAGAAAAAAAACAACCCAAATTAAAATTGAACATGGAACTAAAGAATAAGTTCTCAAAGACGAAAAGCAAATGGCTGAGAATAATTTTTTAAATGCTCAATGTCCACAGCTATTGGGAAAATGAAAAATTAAAGTTTCTTTGGGATTTCATCCTCCAAAAATAAGAATGGCTAAGATCCAAAATCATGTAAATGAAAATGCAGACCAATGCTGGCATGGGTGTGGGGAAATTGGAAAACTTAATCTCTCTTGGTAGGAATCCAAATCAGTACAGACACTATGCAAATTGATGTAAAATTCTTCAAAAAGCCAGAGATAAATCTACCACATGATCCAGCTATACCACTTGGGGATGTAATCAAAGGACTCTATTTCTTATTCTAGAGATACCCACTCATCCATATTCACTGATGCTATATTTACTTTAACCAGGAAATTGAATAGACCTAGATGTCCATTAATTTAAAATAGATAGTAGAAATGTGGTACATTTACACAATGGAATATTATTCAGATGTGAAGAAAAACAAAAATACCAAATTCACAGGTAAATGGCTGGAGTTGGAACTAATTATTCTAAGTAAGGTAATCCAAATTCATGGAAAAATTATATATTTGTCTCATTAGTGGATGCTAAACTTGAATCTTCATATATGTTTAATTTGTTTTGAATACCCATAGAGGTTGCTTCTTACCCATAGTAAGGAACAAGGGAAGGATGATTTTTAAGGCAGGGAGGTACAACAACATATTGAAGATTAAAGGGAAATCATAGAACATGAAGAATGTAATATATATGGAATGGGAGGAGATGGTAGATGAAGGAATGATGAAATAGTCAACTAACTAAAGATATTTCAAGTGTTCATATGGAAATCTACTACTGTAGACTCCTCAAAAAGTATATACATACACATTTATATAGTTTCCTGTAACAAGGCAACAGTGCCCCTACTAGACATCACAGGATAACAGATAAGCATCTTAGTACTGATAATTAGCTATCTCTTCTACAGTTGTTGGGAAGTGAAGATCCATATAGCTTCTCCATAGAAACTATTGACAAAGATCTTGTTTACTACCCAGAAATAGATGTTAAGGCCCCAAGGCTCAAGGCACCATACACAAGAGATATAGAATATAGGAAATCAAATGGTTTCTCACCTAGAAGCTTCATTCTGAGTGGTTAACTTTTATACTTATGGAAGTTTCTAAGCATGCTACCTGAAAACCGAAGGAATCAGAAATCTAACACCGCCATGAATTGTTTGAAGTAAAACAATGACTACCTTGGCAAAGACATAGCCAATGGTACAAAAGTAGCACAAAACCTAAGAAAGTACCCACACATATTCTGGTTGGATTCAAGTCCTTCTGGACAAGTTTAAACCCTTATTTTTAAATGTTATTGAGTATAAGAGCCTATGGCTAGACAGGTCATAGACCCCAGGGATGAACCTACTATTATTAGTCTGATAAGTGGGTGCCATATTAAACTCAATCCTAATGACTTATTGTTATATTCATTGGCTAGCACATTAGATAAACCTCATTAGTAAAGCTACCTTCAGCAATAGGTGGTGAATAACACAGAGATTCACAATTATTTCAGGTTCAGAGAATTAGAGATTCCAGAATGTTTATCCCTCAACAGGACATCTATATCAAACCCCATCAGACACATGGAGGAAAGATTCTAAGAGACATAGATTGTAGATAACAGGGGAAATGTATTTTCTGTAAAGACCAGGGCAGTTAAACACGTGAATTCATATAATTTGAGATAACTTGCACAAGATCTGGACATGTGCCATTGGAGGTGAGATTTAATTGGAGGTGAGCTTTAAATCTCACCTCTGGTAAAGAGCTATTGGCAGTTGGTAGCAGCTGGGAGATGAAGAAGCTCTTTTTTAAAGGTTATTGTCCCTGGTCAGCAGACAACCCTCTAGCTGTGGGTCACACATTTTGCTCTGTTTTTTTTTTTTTTTTTTTTTTTTTTTTTTGGTTGTGTGTTGTGAGCACTAAGTTATATGGGTAATTAATGAGACATTTATCTGGCAGGAGTGGAAACTCTCAAATAGCTAATAAAAACAGAAGCAAAAAGTGTTTTCGTTATATTTATGGACACTTTGTTCCTATGTATTTTTTTTGGCCGAATATATGTTTATTCAGGGAGAAATAATTTACAAAATAGATGAACACCAGCAGGTTCCTGGTCCCAATGATGCCTGTGGATCCTCTCCTGTCTGTGTCCTTCCAGCAAGAGAGCACTCCTGGGCTCCTCCTTAGACCTAGTTCCCCAGATCCTTTGTGTCCCTGTCTCCACCCCCAATGGCTGTGGTCAGTGACACAGATGCAGACAAAGTGAATAATTCACTACAATTCCCTTTTACTCTAAAGAAAATAGTTAGGCTTGATACAAAACTATATACAAAACAGTGAATAACAAGTGTGCTCTAAGAAAAGGAAAATCAAGACCATACAAACTTAAGACCTACATATCTAGTCCTAGGGTGAAGGCATAACTGAGTTTACAATAGAGTTGTCCTGAGCTGGAAAGTTTAAGTCTAGTACCTAATATATCTAACAAGGAAAAGAAAATAATAGTTATGAAAGTTTAATTTTCAACCTCATCAAAGACCTGAGAAGGAAATACTAGGGTAGACAGGAAATGCGGATGGGCAAGTTCCAAAAGGTGCAGTGAGGACAGAAACAGCAAGCTACCTTGAGAGTCACCAAAGGTCTCACAGCAACATTGGTTCAGCCAGTTTTGGCTAAGGCCTAGAGTACCTGACAGACCATAACAAAACAGGGATGTAGAAAGGCTGACTTACCCTGACTTGGCAAGGTTCATCAGTCTTCTATGTTTGTCTTCTGCAAGCGCATAGGACCACACATCCAATCAGTGGTCGAATTGGGGGCAGTACTTTGCCTAAGAGGCCATTAGCCGAAGTGAGGATGGACTCCAGAAGGAGCAACAACAGTGTCCAACATATTTTTGGGAAAATGCAAGGTGCTGTCAGGAGCAATAGTATCTTATATCAACAGAGTACTAATATTAAAAAGTTAAATTCCATGTTCTGCTGTCTATGAAATGATTAAAGATTAAGCATCTATGTCTGACTAATCTCATAGGTATAGGAAACATGGGCATTTGGAATAGAATGTCATGATTTGAAAAACTTGATAATGGTCCTAAAAGGGGACAAGGACTTGAATAGTCCACAAATACTATCAGCTGAAGCTGAAAAGGAATTAGAATGTGTAGAAAAGAGGATACTAGAAGAACATGTACATTATGTGGATTCCAAACTAGACTCTATTCTGCTATCTAGAGAATATCCTTCAGGGATTTTGTAGCAGAGGGAAGATATCATATTTGAATGGATATTTCTACAACATAAACAGAATAAAAACTAAAAACATATATAGAAAAAAAACTTTGACTTGTTTATAAAAGGTAAATTAACACTTTGTCAACTAACAGGAAGGGACCCAGCAGAAATTATAGTACCTTTAACTAACGAGAAAATTTCCTCCTTATGTAAAGATAATGGATATTGGCAGAGAGCCTGCAGTAATCATGTGGGAATGATTAGCAACAATTTACCCAAAAGTGAAAGAATCAAATCCATAAAGAAATCTGTTTGGATCCGTCCATGCATTGAAAAGAAGAGAAAAAAGAAAAAAGAAAAAAAAAACTATCCAACTTTCTACACTGATGCAAACAAATCTGCTAAGGCAAGATATAAATCGGGAAAAATAAGTAAAGTAGTTGAAAGCCCTTACAATTCTGTACAAAATGCAGAATTGTACGCCATCCTTGTGGTACTTATGGATTTTATAGAACCCCTCAATATATTTACTGACTCTAAATATGCAGAGAGAGTCATCTTACACATTGAGACTGCAGAATTTATTCTCAGCAATACAGAATTAACTTCATTGTTTATACAGTTACAAGACACTATCAGAAATAGGACTCATCCTATATATATATAACACACACAAGATCCCATATGGGTCTGCCAGGTCCTCTAGCACAAGAAAATGATGAAATTGATTGGTTATTAATAGGAAGTGTGCTAGAAGCCTCGGAGTTTCATAAGAAACACCACATGAAGAGCAAAGGTTTTAAAAAGGAGTTTTCTATCACTTGGCAATAAGCTAATGAAATAGTGAGGAAATGTCCTACTTGCTCATTCTATAACCAAACTCCTTTACCACCAGACAATAACCCTGAAGTTATAAATAGGAATGAAATATGGTAAATGGACATCTTTCATTTTGCAGAATTTGGAAAATTAAAATACATGCATCACATTATAGATATATTTTCAGGGTTTCAGTGGGCCACTATTCTGAGCTCTGAAAAGGCTGATTCTGTTATCACACAGGAGAAGAAAAGCTATGGATACCATCTAAGATGATCAAGATCCTATTAGAGGTAATGGCCATTATGTTCATACCTGCACAAATAAAAACTGTCAATGCTCCAGCATATGTCTCCAGCAAATTGAAAGTTTTTTTTTTGAGTATTATAACATAAAGCACATAACTGGTATACCACACAATCCTACAGGGCAAGCAGTAGTTGAGAGTTCCAATTGTACTTTAAAAGAAATGCTCCATAAACATGCAGGAGGAACCAAGACACCAAAACACAGATTACATAATACTTTATTGACATTAAACTTTCTTAATGCTAATTAAAAAGGAAAAACAGCTTCAGAAAGACACTGGATAATAGAAAAACTTCTGAACTAAATCAGCCAGTGTACTTCAAGGATATATTGACCTTGGTATGGAAACAAGGATATGTGTTACGTTGCGGTAGGAGTTTTGCATTTGTATCTTAGGAGAAGAAAAGCTATGGATACCATCTAAGATGATCAAGATCCTATTTGAACAAGAGAAACATCTTAATGAAGAGAAATGACAAGTCATCCAACAAATTGGTTCCCATGAGATTTGTGGAGACCTGTCAAGGGTAGGGGAAGTGTTCTGTTCTTGTCCTTACAGAAAAACAGAGAACACCCATCTTCAAACAGCCAAAAGAAACTGAACATGTAGGTACCTACAGAAGAGAAGATAGCTCTCCAGAAACACTTAATGAAGAGGAATCTGATTTCTGGTAAAAGTGTTTAATTCTAGTAAACTATTTCTATACAGATATCTATTTCTCTTTCTATCTAGTATTCCTCTAGTCCCAAATCCTATGTATTTGTATACAATTTTAATAAGATGACTTCTTTTCTTCATCATTGGGTTATTTGGTTTCTATAGAAAGCTTACAGATTTTGTGTTTGTTTTCTCCTTCTTCAGTATCTACAATTATAGAGATATTTAAATTCTTGTTTAGGTTTATTCCAGGTATCTTAAACTCTTATTTAAGATTGTCTCCTTAATTCCATTATAAACATCCACACCATAGACAAGTAGCATATTGATTTTGTATTCTGCTACTTTTCAGAAATTACAATCAATTCTAAGGGTGTTCTGTTTTGAGGTTTTAGGGTCATTTACACGTAGGATCACATCAGCTGTAAATGGGTAATTTGGCTTTGACCTCTCCTATTTGTATTCCTATTATTTCTTTTGTTTTATTACTCTAGCTGAGATATCACATATTATGCTGAGTTGTGGTTTGGCCAACCTTGTCTAATTTTTACTGGAATTTTTTTAGGTTTTCTATAGTTAGTATAATAATTGGCATAGGTTTGTGTGTATTTTTATTCTGTTGAAATATATGCCTTCTACTCCTAGTTTTTGTTGGCTTTTACTGTTTTGAAATAGGGTTTTATTGTGAAGCTCTGGTTTGCCAGATACATGTTATATAGATTAAGAAGGCCTCAAATTTACAGAGATCAGCCTGCCTGGAAGCTCATTTGTTGAGATTAAATGAGTGTGCCATCACTCCCAGCTTCCCACTTTTACCAGTGTTTTTAACATAAAGTGATGTTGTATTTGTGTAAGGGATTTTTGCATCTACTGATATGACCTTGTGCTATCTTTGATTCATACTGTGGTTGGCTTAATGTTGACTTGACACAAATGAGAATAATCTGAGTATGGAACCTTAACTAAAGAACTATCACGATTATGGTAACCAGTGTGGGAAGATGTTGTGGCAGGTATCTTCTGGCTGCAGTACACATAAAAAGGGTATGGCAGAAGGAAGGTCCCTTACGTTCTGCACATTTGGCCTTCCCATTTGCTGTTTAGTTGATTTATTTGGTTTGATGCTGATTATTTTGCTGATGTCAGAACCAGTGTTTCCAGTCTTCCATTCTGTTCTATCTACCAGTGACATTCTGTGAAACTTCCAGTATTTTGGTACTAGACTGGAAGTGCTGAGGCAACCATCCTTGTAGACTGTTGTCCTCCATATTTACAGGCCAGGGAAGGCCATTGTTGAAGAGATAGCCTCAGTTGCAGAGGATATCCAACATATTGAATAAGCCAGGACTTTGGGATGACCAACAAGGACAGAATCAGATAAAGAGTGGAACAAACCAGTAATTACTGTTTCCTTGTGGTTTCCTCTTCATTACTTATATTTTCTCCTTCCCTGATGAGCCTTACTTACCTGGAAGTGGAAGAATAAATAATTTATTTCCTCTTCAAGTTGTTTTTGATCAATGTTTTATCACACAGACAAAAAGTAAATTAGAAATATCTATTTATGTGATACATTACATTTACAAATTTACTTGTATCTCTTTCACGTGATAATATTGATGATTCTTTTTGATGTGTTGTTTAACCTGGCTTCCTGGTGTTTTTTTTTTTTGTTGTTGTTGTTTGTTTGTTTTTGTTTTTGTTTTTTTTTTTTGTTTTTTGAGGATTTTTCTTTATGTTTCAATTGTTTTGCCTGTTATGTCTTTTGCTAATTTAGGCATCAGGATAGCAGTCATCTCTTTTGTTTTCTGCAAGAATTTGAGAAGCTCTGGTATTAGGTTTTTTTTTTTTTTTTTTTTTTGTGGATCTGGTAGAATGAATCCATCTGGACCTGGATTTATTTTTAGTTGGAAGATTTTTATTATAGTTCAGTCTCATTGCATATTATAGATATGTTTAAGTTGTTTCTCTCTTGGTTTAATTTTGTCATATGTATCAATAAATGTATCCATCCCTATGGTGTCTGATATAAATTAAAAGGAGTTCTAAAGAAAATGAATCTTAAAATATGTTCCTGAAAAAAAATCTGAAAAATCCCAAGATCAGAATCAAAGGATTTTTCAGACACTTTAATAGACCAATAACAGCAAAGTAACATATATGTTAAAACTTGAACTACAAGTGTTTACTTTTTATATTCTGTTAATATTTTAAGGCACACTATTGTAACAAAGACTCATCTTAATGGATGGAGTAAAAAAAATGAGATTCATTTGAAAATATTTCTTTTATAGATATTTAAGATAAAATATATTTTAAGTTAGTCTTGAATTTCACTGATTGACTGCAAATGCTTGCTAGATGAAATAAAAATTGTGTACTCTCTCTAGTTCACACTATGTGCTAACATTATGGAAAAGTTATAGATGAAGATTGTAGTATAAGGAAAATGAGACATGACTGCTGCATGCTAAAGTCTGATCTCTGTAGAGTCTATATGCCTGCAGATTTCCCCCAATAATGAATTATATAAAATATAATAAATAGTGCAACTAAATATTAAAATACATTGCAGGGTACTATCTGGACAATGACGTATTGGCTTTTCTTTATTGTTGTTTTCTGACAGTGGTCTTAGGATGATTACATGCTAGAATTCTCCTAATTGGGGGTAAGGGATTCACATAATCTGTAAGTTAACACTGTGAGAACAGAAGGGGATATCGATACAGTATGAAGAGGAGCAAGAACGAGACAATCGTTCCCCGGAGAATTCATTCTCATTGTGTGTGAAGTCTCAAATGGCTTCAAGATGTGATTATCTGCTGCTAACCACACCACCTGGAATTGCCTAATTGCTATTCTCTAATTCTTAAAGAGAAAATAAATATGTGTATGCAAAGACAAACACGTTGGCAAGGCATTTTGGAAAGTGTGATGGCTCTGATTGAGCAGCAGTAAGAACTGAGCAATGCAATTTGGAAAGGAAGCATCAGTGTTGAGTAAACATAACAAGTAAACATCTTATGTATTATTCTAGTGCTTCATAAATGTTATTTATTTTGGAAGGGAGCATAATGGCAGTGTAATAGTAATTAACATTGATAACAATAAAATGGAGTCTTCATTACAAGGGAGAATTGTAAAGGAAGTGGATGGATTCTCTGATGACATATCCCTGTTCCACTAGAATTTCAATTGTTCAGCCCAAATTTTATGTCTCAAAGCTATACTTTATTGATAGCCATGTTAATTCTTCAAAGTGAGTTTCATATCTCATTTTGTCAATGTGTAGGTTAGAACATAAGTAGCTTCTCTTAATAGTAAAAATATTGTTGAAAACAGAACATGCAGTCTTTGAAAACACAATTATGTATATTATAGTTTATAGATATTAACTGTCACTTATTTATTAGTCTAGTACTTGATTTTCATTTGAAAACATCTTTAGCATTCATGAAGCAATTTGGAAAACATGTGATCATTCTTTTTGCCCTAGGAGAGAGATGTAGATGATCATTGATGAGACTGGAATAACTTCGCAGTAAAGCTGGAGAATTTGTACATAAGGAACCAGTCTCTGAAGAAAGTTTTATTGAGAACCACTAGAAGTGGGTGAAGTTTGCCACTGGTATCTAATGATTTGAGACAAGGCACTGCTCTGTGCAAATCATCTTATAAAGTACTTAACAACCCTGACCAGAGAACAACAGTAAATATATGGTCCAAAATACTTGGAAAGGTGAGACCAAAATAAACTGGTGACACATGTCCTTGCGTTATGTAGTTATTTCTTTATAAATAGCAGTACATTAAGGTATTTTAATGAAATTGGGATGGAGTTTTATAATTAGGAAAATACAAGAAAATGAACAAAAATTCAAACTTATAAATTCAATTAATACACTCATAATTTGATTTGTCTTAAACTAGCTATGCTACGCTACCTTAAACCAGATTACAGAACTACTCTTACACAGTGTCTCTTAAAAAGCAAAATATTTGAAAACTATAAAACATTCAGACATATTGTGAATAAATGAAATAAATACTCATTTATTTCTAAAACAAACTCTATTTTATTTAAAGGTCATGTCCTATGAGTGAAAGAATAAAGCATGTTATTCAATTTAATGCTAATTTTTGACACCTTAGGAAAAACATTTGGAAATTTATAATACTGATTTTAACAAAGGTCAAGTATTTCCTAAACAATCCTTGTATAAACTGTACATTTCTTATTAATGATGAAGAAAATGAATCTTCAGAGTGATGAGCTATTCTCAGGTCAATCAGGGTTCAAACTGTGACAAGATAAGTAAATACACTGAAGTCCAATTATTTAGAATTGAATAACAAGTGGAAAATTTAAAGCCAACATGTTCTTATGTATTCAGAGTGCTAAAAGTTCATCATATCCTCATATGATTCACTGTCTTTAGACTTTATGTAGATGAAATTGATCATAAACTGGAGACAAATGCACTGCTATAGCAATTTGAAAACTGAATATGAAATATTTTTGGAATCCAGTGCAGGTGTTTTATGCTTCCTAATAATTGCTGGTGACCAAATTTTATATTTTAATTGAAAACATTTTTCCAATTGTACAAAATATGTTTTGAGTAACTGTACCCATTTCTGCTAGCTTCTTTTGGGTATTTTCATTACTATATCTCAAAAAATAAAAGAAAAATAAATCAAATAACACAAAGGGATGATATTTATAACTTTGTAACTTCGGTCAGTTGATATGATTTATCTTCAATCTAGATAAAGAGAGGTACAGTTCAAGTTTTGTTGGTGAGTTACATGAGTTTTGGTTATTACAAACTATTCTAGACAATGCCTTCATAGGAAAAAAAAACATTTTCTATTAATGGGAGATGGCATTCTGTAAATATGTGTTTCTTATTGGTTAATGAATAAAACCTTGTTGGCCAATAGGAAAGCAAGATAGGCAGGACTAGGAGACAAGGAGGATTTGGGGAGAAGTAGGAGGAGAGTCAAAATGTAGGACCAAGAGAACAGAGGTCCGGACCCTTTCTCTGGTAAGCCAAGACCACGTGGAAATACTTAGATTAATAGGAATGGGTTAATATTTAAGACAGATCTAGCCAATACGAAATGCTAGTAACAGTCCAACATCTTTATATCTAATACAGCATCTCTGTGTGTTATTTGGGGCTGATGTTGACTGTGGGACCAGGCTGGTGGGAAAACTACTCATAACAAAATGGTGCCTGCAATGTGAACCGAAGAACTATCACTTAAAACTTGACAAAACCTTAAAAAGGAGTTTTAGAAACAAAAGAACAGAGACAAGCAAGGCTTCATGGTAGCAACATTTTTCTCAGTTAGGCTCTGTTTTGCTAGAGACAAGCAGAGACTATTGCAACTCCTTTAAGGGAGGTTTCCTGAATCACCACAGTGGCAAAAACTGTAGGGCTTTTAAGAAGTCCTCTTAACAACTGAATGGGGTGTACCAGAGATGGCAATGGCAGTGACTACATTTTCAAGCGGGCAGCATGCTGCAAGATGGTAGTATAGACCAAGGCAGTGGCCCAGTTCTCAGTTCCAGAGGTAAATGTACCATCCACCCTGCCATCTTTGATGGATCACAGCTAATACAGCTGTAGCTTTGATTTTAGGAATGTTGTTTAGCAGATAAAAGACTCATGGCCAGTAAAAGGTAAATATTTACAGTAAAGACAGATTCAGATTAAAAAAATATCTCTAAAGGTTTACAACGTGCTTTATAATATATGTAGGCTTGGGAGAGAAAAAGAAACAGGATAAAGTGGTTTTAAAAAATGGAGAATAGCTGGGGCATAGGCAGAGGCAAGCAGATCTCTGTGATTTCCAAGCGAACCTGGTAAACAGAGTAAATTCCAGGGCAGCAAAGATACACAGAGAAATCCTGTCTCAAAAAATGAAGAAAATACAAGTAGAAAAAATAGAATAATAAAAAAAATCAAATAAAGATGGAAAACACAGACAGACTCTGGATATTGTATTCTATTGTGTAGTCTTTGAATTGCTCAATTACTAAGGAAGAAATAATTGCTACAATATACTTCATTTTCAATGCTATTGAATTAATCCAATTTATACGTTTTAAAAATGCATTGATTTCCAAATTTAAGTCTAAGGACAGGTTGCTGTGCAAAAGAATTTCTATTATTGTTTTCACAGAAAAGAAAAATGCTTTGGATTCATTCCAGACTAACATGGTTTGATCAAGCAAGACCCCCTAACACAGTGTCCCAGTTGATCCAACATTCAAAACACCTGGAACAAGGCAGCCTTACAGACAACTATAGCCAGCATTTCTGCCTTTTCTTAAGACCCGCATGACAGTCCCCCCTACCTGCAGGAAGCAGTTTGGAAAGAACAATACCCAAGTCCCCAAATATTGTCTATGTTTGTTTATATTTAAGTGGGGTTGATTATAAATCATTAATGACCACAACCAATCTATTTTTAAAGGTCAAAGGGGGATTATGGTCTAGAAATGAATACTTTGTTTGGAATAGATTTTCACTTATTGTTACCAATTTAAGGTCAATTTTGTGATGTGTATATTTCTCCTCTTGTTTAGGTATTGTGTTTATATAGCTCATTTAAAATGTAATGTATAATTTAGTATAGATTATAGATAGTTACCTATAATAGTCAAATCTTACAGTTAAGTTAGTTATTTTTTCTAGATATACAGAAATATAATTCAAATGGATAGGAATTCTTCAAACCTTTCAAAGACCTACAGAATATGACATTTAAAATGGTTTAGGGTTTTTGTTAATAGTGAGGCTCAACTGTTCCTGGTAACACCACCCAAATCAGAAAGCACGGTGGACATTGAAGAACTTCGTTATTGAGTTCACATCCAATATGGCAAGACTAGCTATTTGGGCAAGATACTTCTCTAGTCTGGACTGTATATCTTTTTGCTGTATAAACTGTATATTCAGGACCTACAGGAAAGTGACTGCTGATACAAGATGGACATTACTACAGGGTTCCTGCTTCATGGAAGAGTCTGCCAGAAATTTTGCAGGATACAGAGAAAAGTGACTGACAAACTTCCAATGCAGGTGGGCAGTTTAAAGTTTCCTGCTTTGCTGAGGGGTCTTCCAGACACACTATGGCCTATAGGCTGAAGATGGAACATCACAGAAGAACTTCTGGTGACGACCAGGCAGTGAGTTGTCTCTGTCGTTTCTAGAGTTTATATATTATCCTTCTGTGATCTTTGATGGACTTGAAGACAGATCGTTATGGTTATAGTTTTCCTTAATTAGGATTAAAGATAAATTACATATAGGACTTTAGACTCACACAGATAGGATAGATGATGAAATATTTTCTTTAACTGTTAATAGACTAAATATTGTTAACTGTGTTTCGTATTTGATAACTGTTTTGTTATATATTTTGCTATGTTAAGGTTAAAACCATTTTTATTTTAGACAGAAAAGAGGGGATGTTGGGAGATGTCATTCTGTAAGTATTTTTCTCTAATTGGAATAAAGCACTGTTGGCCAATAGGAAAGCAAAATAGGCAGGATTAAGGTAAAAGGAGGATACAGGGAGAGGTAGGAGGAGAATCAAAATGTAGGAACAAGAGAGAAAAGGTGCAAACACTTTCTCTGGTAAGCAAAAACCATGTGGAAATCTTAGATTAATAGAAATGGGTGAATATTTAAGACAGATCTAGCCAATAAGAAATGGTAGTAAGAGGCTGAAAGCTTTGAATCTAATATAGTGTCTCTGTATGTTATTTGGGGCTGATAAGGCTGTGGGACCAGGCTGGCAGAAAAAATACTTGTAACTTTCTGTCCCCAATATATTTCTAATTTCTTTGAACATATCTCTTAATGGTGACTTCAAAACTTATTGTGACAGAAAATAAACTTGACAAATATCGCTTTGGATAGTATAATAGTATATACCTTAATACAAAATTAATGCTAAGTGTCAATGATTTCTCCTTTGGTCTAAAACAGTCACACGTATGGAATATGTGAATGTATAGAACCATTACACAACATATTCGTTTCACTTTGCACTATATGAATTTTTATGAACATCCTATAGCTAGCCTTGGTAATCCTCTGGGATTCCATACTACTTATACATGTATGCATTAGTTATATATGTATAGCATGTAGCTATTAATATTCTGATTCTTTTGGGGTTATATCTTTAGTCATGACATAGTATTCTATAGGAACTTTGTGATCAAAGTCTTGAGTGTTTTAGAGGATACAAAAATAGTATGGTTTGAGAAATATTCCATAATACTAATGGAGATAATACTTTCCAGAACTAGCTTTCCTTGGGCCTTATGCTTTTTCATGTTTAAAAGTAAATACTTCACACTGGAGCACTGCCTACAATTACAGCTTAGAGAATTACTTCACTGTATGATCCTTTGACATGCCACAAAAATACCATGTATTATCATTTTCAATTCAGTGACTAGATGGAAAATTTCTATGCATCAGTAACTTTTAGTTGAGAAGAACAACATAGCTAAAAATAAAGGTTATGCCAATGAATAAATTTTGGCAAGTTCTGAATCTAAAGAATGGTGACAGGAATGATTAGAGGAGGGAAGTGAATAATCAAGTTATTTTTATACTTTTAGATATTATATAAGTCAAACTATTTAGTCTAAGTTTTGAATTCATATGAAAATCAAAACTTGCTTCACTAGTAAGTAGCTTTTTCTTGTCCAATGTCACCTTCATTTGGTAATCATTTTTAGGAAATAAATGTAATACTTCATTAAGTACATATTCTATAGATAACTAATTGTATCTTTGCCAAACCTGGGTCAAGAACCAGTTTTTCCTATTTTTTACCATATAGACCTGTACTACAGAGACTCTATGTGAGACAGCTTATCTTTTTCATATGAGTTGAAATTAATTTAAAAGATGGCAAGTTTTTATTTTAAAAGTTAAGAGAAATGTCTACATGTGTAGAAGTGGTACAAATGTTGGAGTAACTAACTGCTCTTTGATTGAATTTTAAATATATTGCATAGGTGAGAACTTATACCTGGTACTTCCAGCCCATTTACTGATTTATTCCTTGGAAGTCATGGAGTCAAGTCAGAAACTTACTACATAGTATCAAATTGCCTCCTAAATATCATGGTTTATACTCATAGACAAAAGCTACCATGAACCTAAATCATAGCCTCTCTGCAGCAAATAACTGTGAATGCAGAGTCATGGCTTTTTAAGATTCTGCAAATAAATGAGTTGAGGATTCTGCCCTAAATAAGGCATTCTTGCCACTTGCCATTATGTTCAGAGAACATTGGAGAAGTGCTGGCAGCAATAATGCAACAGCTAGAATACAGGATGAAGGACTGTGAAGTTTTATATGTAGACTAGTACAGTCATTGCAATTCAAAATTCACAACCGAAGTTACCTTTACTAGGTCAAATAAGACTGGTCCTGTCAACAATCAGTTACAGAAAAATGAAGGGACACAAGGGAACATACCTGTAACTGATGAAGTATTTATAATTAATCAAATCTGAGCAAGGGAATTAAGACTCTTTAGTTATTTACTCACTGCTGACCCCTCCATTCTCCAAAGGATAACATCAAACACATGGTCAGAGATGTCTCTGGTTAAACTCAGTGAACCACAAAACAAAATGAATAGACATGAAGATAAAAATTAGATTTGTTGTGAATGGTAGATAAACACTAGTGAGGATGATTAGCATATATTATATACAAGTGTGAAATTATGAAAGAACAAATTTAATTAATAAATAATCAAAATATTTAATTGAAAGCTATTCCTTGTTCAGGTCAGCTGTCTCTCTGTGTTTCTGCTTCCTGGTCTTGTCCTCCCTCTCTGCATCTGGATTCCAGTTCAGCTCAGTGTTTAGTTGTTGGTGTCTGCTTCTGTTTCTATCAGGTACTAGATGAGGTCTCCATGATGGTGGGTAAAGCAGTTGTCAATTTCATTATCAGGGAAGGGCATTTATTGTAGCCTTTCCAGTGTTGTTCAAATTGTTAGTTGGGGTCAGTCTTATAGGTCTCTGAACATTACTCTAGGTTCACGTTTCTCTTCAAACATATAATGGCTTCTCTTTTATGTCTCTCTCTCTCTCTCTCTCTCTCTCTCTTTCCTTATGTCTATTCCTCCCCAGACCTCCAACCTTTATCTCCCTTCATTATTCCTGAAAATGGAAGTTAAATCTCATCAAAAAAATTCATTTAGCAGCTACTCATAGTCTTCACTGAAAACAGACACAAGTTACATAGACTAAACTCCAAAATACTCAAAATTGCTAGTTTTGAACAACTTAAAATATCTCAGTAACTACGATCAAGTATGTTGTAGTCAGTAGAACATCTGAAAATGGATTGTATTGTACATAATCCTTCATTTACTAGAAATAAAGATTTCCAAGGGCCATGAGATGTCTTTGTGAATAAAACACTTGCCACACAAGTCTTGTGAACTTGGTTTGATCCTTGGATTCCACGATAGAAGAAGAGAATTGATTCTGAATAGTTGTTTTCTGACTGCCTCGTCTGCACCCGCACCATGAAAAATAAATAAATAAATAAATATTTTAAGGAAAGATTATATCCAATGGCTTGAAATAAAAGTAGTTGATAGAGAAATACTGCATTTTCTCATTGTTTCACTGGAGATAACTATGAAGCTTTTTGCCATCTCTTAGAGTCTGAAACAATAGTCATATTTTTCTTGCTACCAGCATCAAATTAATAGGTGACATGTTTCTTCTGTATACAAGATGTTTTCAATAGGATAGCAATATTCATCTATTCTCCCTTGTGTCTTCAATTGCTAGGTGACCTTATAGAAATAGAGTACATTACTGTATTTTCCTGATAATTTATCTATAATTCAATCTAACATTGCTTTGGACATCTTTGTTCAAAACAGTATAACACTTTGGAAGTATCTCCTTCTCCATGTACAATGTATTATGGTTGTTTGAATTAGGGATGCATATGTGGGTTCATGAAGCACAATGATGTGCTGTTAAATAGAATAATGTATTTATCCCTTTTCGCAATCCCATGGGGGGGCAAATTGAACATAGGTTAAAATGTCATCTATAAATTGATCAGAATAATTGAAACATATAAGATTGTCAGGTTTGTCAAGAATTAAAATTAATAATCATACTGTGTCAAAAGTAGTTTTTTTCCTAGGGTTTCTGACATTGCATACCACAGGTAGTTGTCTAGATTTATTCTACCAGACATGAAGTCTTTTCTATTGAGTATACCGTAAGTCCAATCAGACAACTGTTAGTTGTTCCTACCATAAATAAAGGCTAAGAAGAAAGAATCAGTTTTCGCCAGTGGTGAGTGTCCTGGTAGGTTTATTCAGTTCTATAATGCACTGACCCAGTTGGGGTCGTCTCTGTAGGAGAACGAGGGCTCCAGTGCTCAGGTTTGTATGGATTCAGCTAGTGACAGACAAACACAATGCAAAGAGATGTAGTTGGAATCTGCTACAAGTTTACTTCAGTGAGAGCATCATATATATACACATGATTGAGGAACTAAGATTTGACCCCATGCCAGGTTACATGTTGACAACTTATCTTGAAACTAAGTACCCTCTGAGTACCATGTGGTCATCAAACAATGGTTAAGAGTCTCAGACTTGAGGTCAATTTTATTTCAGAATTATCTAGAACTGAGTCCTATGTAAAAATGTTGAAGTTTACAAAGCTCAATATATTTATGGCCAGTCAGGCCAATTTGGCTGTTTTTGAAGCCCCCCTCTATCTAACTTTTAGGGAACATAAGCATGTAATTTTTACAATTGTCTTGTTAAACTAATTTGGTCCCTTTTTATCTATAAGTACTAAAGAGGCCTTGGTCTATATAATCTCTCCACAAAGTTAAGTGTGTAATACACTTTTTCTTCATCTATATTTATTCATCTATTTACCTAGCCATCATATACTCCTGTATATGACATAGGAAGGGTTGCATTCCTGAGTTTCTGTGGAGTTTCCGTGTTTACTAGAGGTACCCACCATCATATTCTGAATAGATAATGCCTCCTGCCATAAATCATAGTAGTAGAAATTCCTAGACTGTTCTTCTGGCTCTTGGTGAAATCCCTGTGTCTATTTCTTACTAGTCTCTGAACTTTTATCCTTTCACTATCCATTATCCACTATCCACCAAGACTTGGCCAAAACTTGTCGAATTAATTATAGCCATAAACATAAAAAAGATAAGGTAATAAACCCAAATACACAAAATAAGTATACTAAAACAAAACATATGGACAGGATGCCAGGGACCTCCAGGAGACAAAGTTCCAGGGAATACATGCCTCTGGTCTGAAAACATGGATTTCACCATGTCACACAGACTCCACCAGAGTTGATGTGGCACAGTCCCAAGTTGTTATCCTTAAACACACACATCCACATAACACAACACATGCAAACTACACACACACACACACACACACACACACACATGCTCATTCACATACCATAAAATAGGCCTACCAGGTTCAATTTATATACACATACATACCATAAAATAGGCCTACCAGGTTCAATTTATATACACATATATACCTGTTTAACAATAATATTTAAAGAAAGAGTCATTAATTTAGAAAAATGACATTACCAACTTACTAAAGGTTACACAGTTACACAGATGATGAGAACAGCTAGGATTTGAATGGTGACCTTTAGCATTCTAGTTCAAATAAATGAAAAGCCAATATCAACTTTAAAAAGTAAACTTATTAGTTATTTGAAAAACACACAATCCTGCTTTCCCTCCTTCAAATAAATTATAATGTGATGGATCTGTATTCAATGGAATCTTCTTAAAGTCTCAGAAGATTAGGTATGCACTTATTTCTCTAAACTACTGCTAATACATTTACTTTCCCTATTAAAGATTTGGAGAATACAATGTTAAACACTGGTGTTATTGTTTTGTCAAGTTTTTGTGTATTATTTGTTCTGTGTGTCAGTGAACATCAAAATTCTGATCTCTGCTCTTATTCATAGTGCAATGTTTTTTTTCAGGTAGCAGAGTGAAGCAATTAGCTATTAATAAAATGAAGGTTTTTCTTTTTACAACCAGGCTTTGATCATCATTAAATATTTTATTTTAGTGGAGAAAACAATGAATGCATGCACTCCTTTTTTTTTTCTCAGACTGTAGAAAGTCATTAGATATGCTATGGAATGGGGAGAAACATAATGTACGCCCTTTATTTCATAGATGAGAGAACTGAAATTCAGAGTCAGAAAATACTTTGCCTAAAACATGCAGTAACTCAAAAGGTCTTCCAATATTTGAATCTAATTTAATATGTTTTATTTTACATAATTTATAAAGCTTTTTTATAATCAATTATTTTTTGATGTCACACTGTCACAAAACTTTATAGTGTTTGTAATGTGTGTGAATAATAACCCAATTTAACAGACAAATATTTGATAGATCTTGTGCCATGGGCTGCCTCTGATGGCCATGCAAGAATAAGACTGTTATAAACAAACAGCTCTGGTATTATTATAAATATTCTGGATGAATACTCGGTTTTCAATTTACCCTTGTTGTATTACCAATCGTGCATAATGGTTCACTAATGTTACATTTCAAGTTACAAATTATGCTGTTTAGGTTATTAACTTAGTCTATTTCTCTTGTAGAGGCCACTACCTTTTGATTACATGCATTCCTCTACAATCTAGCATATCCAACTAAGAAGATGCTCTACTATGATTTAGAGATTTCCAATATGATCATTTCTTTACATTATATTGGTGGAGGAGTTATAGGGAAATTCATTTTGTTGTTCCTCTAAAAGTTATTCAGGAGCTAAATAAATGGCTCAGTGCTTCAGATCACTTAAAAAGCTTGAAGGAGGCCCAATTTTCAGCTCCCAATGTTCAAGTCAGTTATCTCCAAATCTAGAATAGCAGATACCCTCTTCTTGATTTGTCAGGCACTGAATTCACTGTGTGCCAACACAGAGAAATAAACAAACATGCATACACAAAATTAAAAGTAAAAATAAATCTTGAAAATGTAGTTATCGGGGGCCTCTGAGTACCAGCTTCAGTGCTCCCTCAGAGTTCAGATAGAAAGCTTACAATAAGCACAGGACTTGGAAGGATCTAAAGGCAAAATGAGCTCTGCACTGCATACTTTTCTACATCAGTTTATTTTTCTTCCCTTGCTGCAAAGTTTCCAGCTTATATGCACAAACAAATAAAAGCAATTCTCTGAGCTCAAATTTTCTTAGGGTCAAATAGCATATAAGAGCTGTCCCGAGGTACACCGTCAGCATATTTATGACCCTGATCTACAGAGCGAATTCCAGGACAGCCAGGCCTATTAAATGGAGAAACTCTGTCTCAAGAAAACCAAGCAAACTTCACTAAAAAGAATGATAAACAGCTGCAAGAAACATTGGAGTGCAATTATCCATTAAACATACAGATTTCACTTGGTTTGCAAGTATCCAGAAGAATGAGATTTTTGTGTATTAGTTCTAATTTTCATTTTCCAGGAAACTTCACATTGTTTGCTTCTGTCTTTACCAATTTGTATTAATGCCAACAGGATGCAATGATTTCCTTTTTCTGTATTCTCAACAATACTTTGTATATATAGTCTTTTTGAAAGTATGTGCTGACATTTTACTTTGGATTTGTATTACATGATGATTGAACAATTTCTTCTTGTACCTCCAGCATATTTGTTTTTCTTCTTTGGAGGAACAGATATTTACATCTTTTTACAATTTCAGTTGAGTTCTTTATTTTTATCTTTAAATATTCGTATTATTATTCATGCATTGCATATATACATTGTATATTTGAAGCTGTTAGCAGATATCAACCATATAAATAGTTCTCCACACTCTATAGATTGCCTCTTAACTCTCTTCATTCACTTCATTGTTTCTTTTTTGCTCAGAAATTTTCAGTTTTATGAAATACTACTTTATATTATTGTTATAATTTCCTTTATTTTGTTTTATTTAATTAACCTCTTCTATCTGTTCAATAGCATTGTACATTTTAAATTAGTAAATGATTTACATATGCTTTCGTTCTGTATTTTCACAATTTTTGCTTTCAAATTTAAATCTTTAAGATATATTTTAGTTGACTTTATGTGATGACCAATAGGCATCTAGTACCTTCATTCTTCTGCATGTGAATATTGATTCATTGAAAATATTGTCCTTCAACCATCACAGGTTCTTAACATGTTTATTACAAAATCATTGATGAGAGATGTATGGGCTTATAATAAGGCTCTCTGTTCTATTCTGCTGGCTTTTGTTTCTATTTATCATGCTGTAGTTTGATACTATTACCTCATAGCTTACTTGAAATCAGTTTTTGTTGTTGTTTTTCTCAACATGACTTTATTTGAAATTCTTATGGTTCTGTGTAAGCTTTAGATTGTTTATATTGTTTTAACTATTTCTGAGAATAATAATACCATTGTGGTTTTGATAGTTATAGCACTGATTCTATGAACTGTTGCAGTAGTATGGATTTTACAATACTGACTTTTCCAATACAATAATACAAGATGTCTTTTCAATATATTTGTGCCATGACTAAGTTTTTTCATCAATACTTTTCAGTTTTTATTGTAGAAGTCTTTTGCCACTTTATTTTTAGCTAGTTTTTTGAATTGCAATGAATAGAATTTCTAATTCATATGTGTGTAAACTGGTTTTTGGCTTCTAGTAGTTCTAGTAGTGCTACTGTTCTACTCACACACACACACACACACACACACACACACACACACACACAGAAAGAGAGAGAGGGAGAGAGAGAGAGAGAGAGAGAGAGAGAGATTTTATTCATTTGTTAGTTCTAATAGTTTGCTGGTAGACAGTTTGTGCTATATAATATAGGAATTTTTAACCTCAAGTGCTAAAATAATGACACTATGAGAAAATTATATGACTGCATTCTATTGTTATTATATTATTATCTGACATCTTATTTTGTGTTTATATGCCCTTTGTTCCTTAATATTGTTAAGGTAGTTATTATTTTTAGTTTGTTTAGTCCTTATACTAAGGATATGAATGGTTTATGTATTACACCTTCAATATTAGAATATTCTGAATTTGTGTAATCACTGTCTGTCACCTGTAAGTTTATGCTTTCCTACATTTCCTTATTCACAACCAAGCTTTTTTGGTTTGAAGTTCCTCCTATGGCTTTTCTTGTACAGTGGTTAGCTTTGGGACCTGTCCTGGGACTCACTCTGTAGACCAGGCTGGCCTTGAACTCACATAGATCTGCCTGCCCCTGCCTCTCAAGTTTAGGGATTAAAGGCAATCACCACCTACCTGGACTCCAGCTAACTAGTGGCTTAAATCTGCACTCTGATATTCTGGTACGTTTGCTTGTTAGATCACAAAAAAAATATCACCACAAAGCCTGCTCCCACAGTGATACATTTCCTCCAAGAAGACCACATATACTTGACAAAGACCACACCTAGTAACAATCTTTACAGGCAAAACATTCAAACACAATACATTAATCTATGGAGCCATATCTATTAAAACTTATATCAATTCCTAAATTTCTTGGGAAACAGCATGTTGATTTCCACATTGATTATATCAGTTTGCACTCCCAACAGCAAGTGTTCCCCCTGCTTCATATACACATCAGCAAGCTGTCATTTCTATTATTAATTTTAGCCATGATAACAGGTACAAGATGGAATTCTCTGCTTAGATCTGTATCCCATTTTTAATTGGATTGAACGGTTTCTTGATTCTAGTTTCTAGACTTCTTTATATATGTTGGACATTAGCTGTCTATTGGATATGTTGGGATAAATCTTGTCCTATTCTGTAGGCTGCCATTTTGTCCTATTTGGAGATCTCTCCATTTTTTAAATAACCACTTAGTGCTATTAACATTCAGTTTAGCATCACTTTTACTGTATCCCAAAAGTTTTGGTATGTTATGCAATCATCTTCATTGAATTCTGGGTATTTTTTAAATTTATTTTGTGTTGACCAATTTTCATTCAGTAGAGTTGTTCAGTATTCATGAGTTTGTAAACCTTTAGTTTCTTCTATTGTTGTTGGTGTCTAGTTTTAAGTCATGATGGTCTGAGAGGGTACAAGAGGTTATTTCAGTTTTCTTGTATCTCTTGAGCCTTGCTTTGTGACCAAGTATTTTGTCAGTTTGCAGAGAGGTCTGTGAGGGTCTGAGAAGAAGGTATATTATTTTGTGTTTGTTTGAAATGTTCTGTAGATAACTGTTAGGTTCATTTGTTTTATGATTTCTACTAGCTCCTATTTTCCTGTGTTTAGGTTTTGTTTGGATGACCTGTCCATTGGTAAGAGTGGAGATTGAAGTCTCCCACTATCAATGTGTGAGAGTCAATGTGTGGTTTTAGTAATGTTTAATAAAAATAATGATTTTACTAAGCTTTATTAATGTTTCTTTTACAAACATGTGTACCATTGCTTTTAGGGCATAGATGTTAACTGAAAAATCACTGTGATAGATGTTTTTCTTTGTTGAATATTAAGTGTCGTTCCTTGTCTTTTTTGAATAATTTTAGTTTGATGTCTATTTTTTAGGTATTAAAGTGGCTACACCGACTTATTTCTTAGGGACATTTGTTGGAAAATATTTTCCCAAGCCTTCACAATGAGGTAAGTTGTATCTTTGATGTTGAGGGATTTTTATTTTTATCAGAAGGACAGATACTATTTTTTCTTCCATTCTAATAGAATGTATCTTTTCTTATTAAGGAGTTGAGTCCATTTTTATCGAGAGCTATGAATGACCATTGATTAATCCCTGTTTTGTTGGTGCTGTTGTTGTTATTGTTGGTGTTATAGTAGTAGTAGTTGGTGTTCTTCTTGTTGTTGTTGTTGTTGGTGGTGGTGGTGTGTGTGTGTGTGTGTGTGTGTGTGTTTCCCATCTTTTGGTTTTGCTTGTGTGATAGTATTTATTTCCTGTGTTTTCAATTGTATAGTTATTGTGTTTGGGTTGAAATTTTCTTTCTAGTATCTTCTGTATGGCTCAATTTGTAGATAGGTACTATTTAGATTTGACTTTACCAGGGAATATATTTTTGTACATTTATGATTGTTGTGGAATATTACTTTTACTATGTAAAGATGTGTTACATTTCTTTATGCTGCAGACTGTTACTTTAACTATGCAAAGGTGTATTGCTTTTGCTTATGTTGCATTGTTTGACAGAGGAAGGAGAGTCATTTATATTTAGAGGTGTGATCCTGGAAGGTTGCCTATGCTTCAATGCATGGCACCATACTTGTGTACACATGAACAACCCTTTTTCATTTCAGCAGTTCAGAGAACATGAAGTAGGGAAGGGACCTCATAGGGATATGAGAAGCATTTCAGAGAAGATATGGAGAATGAATCAGTTCAAAATACATTGTATGATATTCACAAAACTAAATGAAATAAATATAAAATTTGTATATGATTTTAATATTATAATTCTTTTTAACTTTAGTATAAAAGAAACACATGAATATTCAAATAGTTATGAATAAAGCAAATGAAAAGTCATAATATGAAGAAGTATATAATATGAAAAATTAATGTAAAATAATGGATGAAATGTAAAAGTGCAGAATTTTGTATATGAGTGACAGAAAATTGCTACTAGGTCAAAATTAAAAGTCATATCTTGAAGAAAATATATACATATAATGCATCTTAAGGGATAGGCAGATTCAGAGTGATTAAGATCCTGTACTGATCTTGCAGATGGCAATTCTTCAGTTTCCAGAACCCACATGAAGCCACTAAAAACAGGTCATCCCATAACATCATATGGCTTCTCTGGACAGTATAGTAAGAATCACAAATCCACCCACAGAAACACACATATTTACATAATAAGAAAAAAGGCATTTCAAAACAACTCTAAATTCCAAAGTGAAACACCAAGAGAGAAAAAATAAAACAGTTGTAGAACTATCAAAAAACAAACAAACAAAAACAAACAAACAAACAAACAAAAAACCAAAAAAAAAAAAAAAAACCAAAAAACTAACAAAAATACTATGGAATTTTGTTCCAGTCACTATTTACTTTAAATTTTAAAGCATTAACCTCCTTATTTTAGACATAATTGAACAAATCATGAAACTCACTTCAGGTTCATGGAGATAGAGTTTTAAAGTACAGAGATAAATGTGATAGCTCATATAAATGACAATGTAAATAGGGCAGATAAAATAGACATTTATTTAAAAACTTGTATAAGAAAAGATAATATTTTAAAATGACAAAAGTATTTTTATTCCTTTTCTCATCAAACTACCTTATAAAATCAAGTTAAAGCTGTACATGCCAATCAAGATGAATATTTTTAAAACTTTGAAGGAGAACTGGGAGGAGTACATAGTAGGGTTTAGAGGGATGAAAGGAAAAGAAGAAATGTAGCAATAACTGCAAAACAAGATCAAAATTTTCTAATAAAATAAGATCTTGTATCTCTTCTTACAATGGTAACTGTTTATTTATCTATTTATTTAATCATCATTTAGTTATTCGGTTGGTGATTTTGGCTGTTTTGTGGCAGGTCTTAAGTTAGCCCAGACTGCCAATGAACTCACTGTGAATCCAAGCCTATGTCCAATTCATAATGATTGTCTACCTGCAGCCTAGTGAGTTCTGAGACCTTAGGCATGAACTACCTACCACGCCAGATTAATTGCCTCACTTAGGGTCTATGTTTCTTTCCTTTTAAAATATCATTATGATTATGCCTATCGTTAGAATGAATAGAAGACTTAAAACTCAAGAATATTATTATGTAATTAATATGCCAAATGAATTTTGAATCATAGGCACTAGATCAACTTGTATGTGTTAAAATATTCTTCCTAGTTTATCAGTGTAAACCATGGCTTATTTTTCTTTCCCTAGCATCATTATCACTAAGTAACCACTCGTTTTCTAATTGTGTCTTCATTTTGATGACAAATTATTTGTTTAGATAAATTATGTTCATTAGTTATTAACTCATTAACTTAAAAACCAAAACTCCAGTAGAATTTTCAAAGTATTTTAAATCAATTAGAACAATCAACCAATGAAACCAAACCCAACCAAATATAAACAAACATACAAACACAATAGGGTAGATTGATGGAGTTATAAAGGCAAAAAGAATATCCATTTCTAGACAGGTGCCCTGGTACAAGTCAGATGTCAGGACTAAAAATTTCTTAAGATACTAGCATGGCATATTCATCTATTAGGTACTGGAAAACTTTTGTTGATACAATCTCTATGATACTTTTCTATTAGAAGTCTTAAGTCCATCTACTTGTTAAATTCAGTTCACTTTGTTCTTGCTCAGCTGCTCGCCTAATGATCAGTATGTGCTCATGGAAAGTGAATTGAATTGCCTCAGTGCATAACAAGGGCAAAGATAGGCATGGTGTTCTTTCCTTTAAAACTGATAAAAACCTACTTAAATTATGTTTTACTTGCTAAGATGTTTACAAAGATGCTGTATACTGAAAAGCAATTTAAAATTTTTACTTAGAAATCCTGAAACTTTCTGGGTCTGTGAGTTATCTGTGTGGAGATTTATTATAACTGTGTTAACAGAAGTAAAATGAGGTTGACTTAACATATAAAGAAGAGTGATAATTGTGTATGTGTGTCTGTCTGTCTCTCTCTCTCACTCTCTCTATCTCTCTCTCTCTCTCTCTCTCTCTCTCTCTCTGTGTGTGTGTGTGTGTGTTTACTTCTCCTTCTTTTGATTTAGGTATGAATTATCCCTCAAAAGTCTCATGTGTTGAAGACCTAATACTTCAATGGTAGATTTAATCACTGAGAGGAACTTATAACATGAGGACTCTGAACTATTCAATAGATTAATCCACTGATAGAGTCATAATTTGATGACATATTGAGAGGTTATGGGAACTTTTGGGTATGGAGCCTATTAGAAGCAGCAAACCCCTATGGATATATCTTTCTTGGTTATGTCATCTCCTTGAACCCTCACTTTATCTATCACTGTAAACTTCATGGCTGTAATGAGGCACACAAACTTGCTCAGTCATACATTCTTGTTGGCATGATACTTTGCCTCACTATAAGGCCACAACAAAGTAAGAATCTACCTAAAAAGTCAAATTTCTATTGTTAAGCAGAAAAGATTAATATTTGTGTTGAAGATGTTTCAATTAGGACTTTGTGACCCATCGTCAAAGTTGTTCTCTGCATTTTGAATAGTTTTGATTTTCTGTAATGGCCTTGTTCTACTTCAAAAAGAAATTATTGATGAGAGGTTAGAGCTACACTTATCTATGTGTATAAGGACACATATTTAAAAGGCAATTAGGAATAATACTGACCTAGCAATGTGGTGGTAATAGGTTCTCCTCTGAGATACATGAAATCACTGAGACATTGTGGTTTGCTAGATTTACAATCCCAGGCATAGTTTCCCTTTTCTTAAATAAACCAGCTGTTTATTTCCAAGAAGCATGTGCCAGTGTTGTACCTTTAGGTATAGCTTGCCATGTTGATCTTCATTGTAGTTCATAGAGATCAAACCTGGGTATGACTATTGCTTGTGTTCCTCCTTTGGCAGTTTGTATATCACCTGGTATTATGCAAGCTAATCCTAAAGGATTCAGGATTTTTTTCAGTTCAAGCATGATTCCTCTGAGTCCTGTGTCTGAAGTGCATGGTCAACAATAGTGACTTTAAAAGAAAGCCAAAGGAAGAAAATGTATTAAATGACTAATGACTAGTCATAGTTTCAGTATAGATAACATTTATTGATCACCAAGTAAGAATCATAATGCTTCATGTTTTTATATCTTGCTTTGGCTCCAAAACTTTAAGAAATGCGCACTATTATCAACTTACTTCACTTATCCAATAACAATATTGGAGTTAGAGATAGAATAATTTGCCTAAATCTGCAAAGTTGAAAATGGGTTTGGATTTATGCTTAAGAATTCTTATCAAGTTTAATAACAGGTTGTTTACTTAACTGCTGTGCTGTTAGAAGAATATCCAAGAGTTTTAGAGAATTAGCCACTAAACCTCACCGAATATAAATAAAGTGAGCTGTTCTAATTTAGTTAAAGGTGAGAGAATTCAACTTGAGATGGGGCCATCTTCTACAGGTGTCTATAATAACTGCAAACTCAGATACTTGATTCATTATTTGATCAATTGGGAACAAAGTAACTTTTACGGGTAAGCTGTCAGTACCTATAGTTTCACTGCTCATAAGTGTTCCATTATATTACATGTACTACAAGTTTATAGGTGTAGCTCAGAGGTAGAGCACTTATCTAGCATGAACAAGGCCTTGAGATTGATTCCCACCAGAAAAATGAGAATGTATAAATATATTTTAGTATCAAGTGACATTGTTGTTGTTATACTTTCTCATGCATTAGAAGAACATGACATGACATAGCACAAAATGAAAGACATCTGAACTTGACTTTAGCATAATCCACATGGGACTATCCAAAGCTAGCTTGTAGAGACATGGATCTTTGTAATACCACTTTTAAGACATGTTTGAATACTTCTTCAGTGAGAAGTCAGGTTTTTCTTTTAAAATTTTAGTTTATTTAAAAATTTTGAATTGAAAATAAATTTTCTTCATAGAATATATTCTTATTATCATTTCCCTTCCCCATTTCCTCCCAGATCCCTATTTCTGGACATGGGGCCTGTTCTTCAGTATGGTTTGAGTACTCAGTTATAAACCTCTGGGGAAAAACATGTTTTTCCTTTACAAGTAATTATCAATCAGAAATAGCTTCAATGTTAGGGATGAAAGACTGTTTCTACTTCTACTCAAAGCACTGGGATCCCATTTGGCTCAAACCTGTGCTTACTGCCATAGTCTCCTTGAGTTTCTCTGTGAATTTGTCCTATTGTGCTTAGAAGGATTTGTTTCTTGATGTCTTCCATCTCTCCTGACTCTTGCAATCTTTCTATCTGTTTTTTCCTAGAGTTTTGTGAGCCACGAGGGGAGGGACTTGCTGGAGACATCCCATTTTGTACTGAGTGTTCTCAGGTTTCTCACTCTCTGCACATTGGGCAACTGTGGGTCTCTGTATGTGTTCTGATCTATTGCAGGAGGAGGGAATCTCTGATGATGGCTGGGCAAGACACTGATCTGCAAGTGTAGCAGAATGCCATTAGGAGTCATTGAACTGCTACATTCCTTTAGTTGAATAATAGTATTTTGTTTTTCCCTAGGTCAATGTCTCATGTAGTCACAGGTTTTTGGTTACTTGAGCATGAGTTTTATCTCATGGATTGTGCTTTAATCCAAGTTTATGCTATCATTGCACAAACGTATCTTGCAGAGGGGTTACCATTGTGGATGACAAGGTTTGTATCTGGTAGTTATGTTTGTCCTCTGATGGTATGCAGAGTACCTTCCAGTACCAAGAATACTAGTTAATAAGGTGTGTAGGCTCTAGGTAGACACCTGCTTGCCTTCTCCATTTTCAGTGTGTTATATAGCTGTTGTCTTCAACAATAGAGCCTATCATCAGTTTTTAGAGACCAAGCAATAGATTTGGCAGTAGCCTGGGTAGTTTGGAGGTTTCCATGGTGTCCTTTCATTTATATACAATGCATTTCCTGAACCAGAGACCTTATTTGGTGGAGAGATACACAGTTGGGACTCTGTCTCCCCCAAATTTGCCAATTACAATTATATTTCTTTCATATATGTCTATGTTTTAAGTAACCTTACATTATGAGGTTTCTATATGGCCCTTTAAATGGCCCTTAGTTTTGACTGTCTCTACCTTTATTTCCTTCCTTTCATATACCCTGCTAATTCTCTTCATTGCCCCATCTTGTTTGGTCTTCTCATTCAGTCGATCTACCAACCTTGTTATCCTATCCACCACAATTGTCTATTTTATTTTCCTTCCCTATAAAGATCTTTTCCTCCCTTCTAGTCACTTACTTTATACCTTATATCTGTGTTTATATAGAGTGTAGTTGGCTTATTAAGAACTTAATACACATGAGCAAATATATACCATGTTCATCTTTTTGTGTCTAAGGATACCCAATTTTAGTGAAAATTCTAAATAATGAGTATTGCATTTCTCTAGGGTTTATAAGTCTGTTTAAATCGCATATCTGATCTTAATTTAATTTGAGAAATTTATCCATTTATTTTGGGTTTTATAATTTGGTGGATTACAGATTTTTGAAATATGTCCTTGTGATTCTCTGTATTTCCATTTTATCTGGTATGTCCCTCTTTTTATCTCCTATTTTTATTAATTTCTATCTTCTCTCTTAGTCTTTTAATTAACTTGCGTAAAAGCTTTTAAAGAAACAATGTTTGTTTAATTGATTCTTTGTGTAATTTTTTATTTGTTTGTTTGTTTATTACTATTTTATTGATTTAAGCCCTGAGTTTGATTATGTCTTGCTGGCTACTCATGGTGGTATTTTATTTTTAACTCTGTAAATTACAGATTTGCAACTGAGTTCCTAATATTAGATCTCTCCAATTTTTATATAGGCACTTACTATTATGAATTTGAGTCCTAAAGCAGCCTACATTTTGTTATGTTACTTGGGTATATTGGATAATAATTCTCATTCAGTTCTAGTAAGCATTTAATTCCTTTCTTAATTTCTGTCTTGTTTAACCATTTTTTATTTAATAGTGAGTTTCTCAACTTCCATAAGTTTGTAAGATTTTCCATAAGGTTGTAAGCTTTCTGTTGTTTCTGTTGTTCACATCTGACTTTAATCTATGGTTGTCAGAGAGGGAGCAGGGTTGTTCTTTTTTTTTTCAGTTTTCTTGAATTTGTTCAGACATTGGTTTGTATTCAAGTTTTTGGACAATATTGCGGAAAATTCTGTGAGGTGCTGAGAAGAAGTTATATTCATCTTTGTTTAGCTATGTTCTATACAGGTCTGTTCAGCACATTTGGCTTATGATGTAATTAAGCGCCATTATAGTTTGTTTTTGTCTCGATGAACTATTTGTGATAGGAAAGTAAAGTATGGAAGTCTCTCAAAATCAGTGTGTGAGGGTCAATAGTGATTTAAACTGCAGTAGTATTTTTATGAAGTTGGTTGCCCTTGTGTTTGGTGCAAAGATGTTAAGAACTGTTGTGTCCTCTCAGTGGACTGCTCCTTTGCTGAGTATGTATTCTTCTTTCCTGTGTCTTCTCATCAGTTTTGGGGATAAAATATATTTTGTCAGGTACATATACATTAGTTTGTTTCTTGGGTATATTTTCTTGGACCATCCTTTACATCCCAGTCCTCTGACATGATGACTATCCTTGATGTTAAGAATTGTTTGGATGCAGTGGAGGCTTGAACCCTTTGTCACAATCTGTTAATCTGTATCCTTTTGTTAGAGTTTTAAGACCATTGGTTTTGAGAATTACCAATGGGTAATGTTTGTTTATTATGTTATATAGTTGTTATACTGTGGGGTCTTTGCCCCTCTTTTGATTTGCTGGTCTGGGATTATTTATTGCTTTCTTGAATGTGGTTAACCTTTTCATCTTAAATTGTCCATCTATTATCTTCTTTTAGAGCTGTGTGTGTAGATCGATATTGCTTAAATTTATTTTTATTTTTTATTCTGGAATATTTTCTATACCTACTGTGAATGAAAGTTTGCTGGGTTTAGTATTCTGGATTCACATCTACAGTTTTATAGAATTTATAGGCTATTCATCTAGACTTCACTGGCTTTTAAATCTCCACTGAGAAGTCAGGTATTATTCTAATGGGTTACCAATTATATGCTACTATTTCCCCCTTTGAACCTTTAATATAATTTCTTTGTTCTACATGTCTAGAGTTTTGATTATTATGTGACATGTGGAATTTATTTTCTGTTCCAGTCTATTTGGTATTCTTTATGCTTCTTGTACCTTAATTTTCTTCTATGACTTTTTGGAAATATTTTCTCTTCCTTTTAAATCAGCTTCTTCTCCTTCCTCCATAGTGTCAACATTTGAGCTTGGATTTATCTTTTTGAGAACTTATAGTAAAGGAAGGACCAGAGGATTCTGGGAGAGATAGACACAAGTTGAAAATCAGAGGTCTAGATACCAAGTATAAATAGCCAGCTAAAATCATATAATAATATGTTAATAGTTTTCATAGTTATTGAGTTTTTATTGTCTTCTTACTTTTTTTAACACACACAATTAAAACCATAAAAATTTAACCAGAGCAAACATATTTGTATGAGTTTCTTTTAGGAATAGAGAAGTTAGACTGCATTCTGGTACTCAGCATCTTTCTAAACTGTGCCTTTCCAAAACTAATGTTGGAAATTCAAAATGTGATAAATGTAATACTTACATGCTACCTATAAGACAGGTAGATTCTAGGGTTGTGAAGACAAATAAAATATCGAAAAGTGACTATTATAAATTGCAAATTCCAATTGTATTTGTTTCATTTTATTTTTTATCAAAGTGAGTTGATTACTTTTCATAGACTATGATTCCCTGGAGGGCATATATATATATATATATATATATATATATATATATATATATATATATATGCATAATGTGAGTGTGTGTGTGTGTGTTTATCCAATTATTCTCAGGAGTTATTTTTACAAAATAAAACTTTACTATATTCTTGTTGATTTGATCTTAATGAATTAAGTTATGATGAAAGCACTCTGTTAATTGACTGATTAATAAAATGTAAGTTAAAAACTCTTCAGAAGAAAAATAAAATTAACCATCATATAAATTTCTGAAATAAAATCTTATACTAGTAAATATCAAATTTGTAAATATATTTAAGTAATGTGACTATAGGATAGAATGACACTTGGTAGTTTCTATCATTTGGTGTTCTATCTACCACAATAAATAAGCATGCCCTCCAAAATATATATATATATATATATATATATATATATATATATATATATATATATATTTCATATTCTTGGGACAAAATTGAATAAGTCATTCTCACATTCTCATTAAACCTGATTCACATTACAAGGGTTTGGTTCCATAATTAAGAATCTCATTTACAAAACAGTTTGATTTAAAAAAATATCAACCTGCTTTTCTTTTACCATTTTTCAATGAAGTTTTATTTGCTGTCTATCACTCCTCTCACTCCTTTCATGAAATTATCTAAAACACAGGTGGATTGAGTAACATATTTCCTATTTCTTTAGGAAAAGAGATACAAAATAAAATTCATCTTCTAAACATGTGCTAATTAACAGTGATGTCACATGCAAACACACTGAATTCTGTCTCTGAATTTAATGTAAGTTCTTGGTTAAAGAATAAATTAGTCATTAACTGTGTTTTTATATTCTCAGTTAGATATTGAGGAAAATATTAATATGAAAATGAGTTGAATAGAAATGATATGAATAACATTCATTTTGTTTAACTATTGTGGATTTGGTCAAGGTGCAAAAAGTGACTTCATTTGAAAATTTGAGTTCAATTTTGCCTGTGACTTTTAACTGCTCTGAGACAAATTGTGATGATTTACTAATCCTATTACACAAGTTTATCTGCCAAACAGCATGCTTACTCATGCTCTTCTCAGATAAGTGAATTTAAAGGCATATGTTAGAAGGTGGGCAGGGGAATGGATTTGGAGTCATACAAATTCTGCTTCAAATGGAATATGATGAACAGTTATTTACATAAGAGCTTCCTGGTGCTTATTAGACTTGTTAATGGGGGAGTAGTGAAGAATGTAAGGGCAAGCTATTCAGTGAAGAAGAACTGCAAACTTTTGCCTAGAGAGATTTAAGAAATTCCAAGTGAAGGATCTGTGCCAGAGGAAAGAGTAATTTATACAAAAGACCCCTCAATATGGTTGGAGCTGTAGATCATATCAAGTAAAATCAAGATGCAGACTTTGAGGGCTTTCTGAGTGCTTAAAAAAATAGACAACTCATATGATTTCTCCTTTGCATTTAAGTTATACATTTAAAAATTCAGAGAAAGTTATGTTTGCTCTTGACATTTTTCTATAGATTTCAGCTTTAATAAGATCAGGAAGAACATTTGGGTCTAGTAGTCTAAAGGAAATCTATGGCACAAAGCATCCTCATCTCATTGTCTTAGTGCTGAGAATATATCCCACACATGCTAAAAATCTCTATGCTACTAAAAAGTGTGTTCTATCTGTTTCTCCATTTCAGTTTCAGGTTGTAAGAAGCATCCTTTAGCATTTAAACACCATCACTCATTCTGCCTTGACATTCAGCTATGACTTCAGGGCATAGTGGTAGTTGCTTATTGTCAAAGGTTTTCCAGAAGCTAAGATACAAGGAGTTCCTCAACTGTGGATTTTGTGAAGGTCTACTTTCACAACACAGTTAGACTTTGTCTCAGAATAAATAAAGGCTTTAAAAACACTTAGGACAGGGAAAAAGCATGAGAAGCAATTAAACCATGGCAAAAAATATCGCTGAATGAGCATAAGACAACAGTGTGGAGAAATGAGTTGGCATAGCTGGCAAGAATATAACATCTTCTGTTGATTGAAGTATGGTATTACTTTTTCTGCATGTGTCTGATTAATGTTGACTTTCTCAACAGAGTGAACATTTAAATGCCCAGGGAACAGATAATGCAATACTTAACTATGTTTGGGAAGCTTTTAAACTTTGAAAGGAAGGTACAAATTATGATACAAGAAATATATGGGAAATGTCTGCAGAACAGCAGAACTTTGTTCAAGTTTAACATATTAGATTAATATAGTGAGTTTTAGTATTAACCTTCCAAACTCATAATTATAACATTTTATATGGCTTTCAAAATAAAACTTACAAATTACTTGGATATTAATAAGTAAGGTACACTGAACTCATCCTTCTTCTGAGCTAGATATTAAGGAAATTATAAATAGGAAAATAATTAAGATAAATGACTTAAAATGCCTATTAATCATTGTGGAATTGTTAAAAGAGCAAATTGGATGGGATGACATAATTTGAAAATTTGAGACTAATTTCCCTGTTATATTTCTTTTTACTAAATGTAGTCTTCTCTCCTACAATACAGCCCTACCACAGATTCATCTCCTTTCACTCCTCCCAGATACCCCCACCTCCCCTCTCCCTCAGATCTATTTACCACCATTTCCTCTTCAGAAAGAGCAAGTCTCCAAGAGAGGAAAGTCAGGTAGGAAAAAAAAATTATAACAAGACAAGGCAAATGCCCTTATACTGAGGGTAAACAAGACAATTTGATAGGAAAAGATTCCCAAAAGCAGACAAAAGTCTCAGAAGTCAAAGAGAGCACTCATTATCATTGTTAGGAATCCTCTCCAAAAATAGCCATAACATATACCCAGAGGCCTGCTGCTTCTTTACCAGTATCTTTGAGACCATGTGAGCCCTGCTTAGATTATTCAGTGGGCCATGCTCTCCTGGTATTACATATCCCCTGCAATGCCTATAATCTTCCCTTGCCTTCTTCTGTGGGATTTGGCGGGATTTCCTGACTTCCAAAGGGAGGGGCCCAATGGAGACCTCCACTTTAGACTGTCTCTGCATAATGTTTGGCTCTGGGTCTCTGTACCATCTGCTGCTGGAAGACTCTCTGATGTTGAATGGACAGAGGTACGAATATATGAGTATAGCAAGTACAGAAAAGTATCATTAGGAATCATTTCATTGATTTTTTCCCTCAGTCTTATTTAGTTTCACCTTTGGTTTCTGGTCTATCCAGTCTCTGGTTCCTGGCCATCCAGGCAGTATATGGCATGGGTTCTCTTTCATGGTGTGGGCCTGAAGTTAAAACCAATTGTTGGTTGACCACTCCATCATGTTCTAAACCACGATTTTCCTAGCAAATCTTGCAGGCAAGACAGTTTAGAGGTCAAGGTGTTTGTGGCTGGGTTGATATCCAGGTTTCCTTTCTGTAGTATGTAGGGTATGCTCCATAGTATAGAGAATAGAATGCAGTGGTTTAGGCTCCATGTAGACACCAGTTCGACCTTTCTTGTTTTATTTATTTTATATAACCAAGTCCATTTAAATGAAAACAAACATTTGTAGACAATATTTGGGAATTTGGGCGTCGTTCTTTCCAAACTACTTCCTGCTGGTAAGGGGCACTGTCATGGGGGATTCGAAGAAGATTCAGAAATCCTGGCTGTAGTCTGTAAGGCTGCTTTGTCCAGCTGTTTTGAATGTAGGATCACCTCATACTCTGTTTCAGGCGGTCTGGCTTGATCAAACCACATTAGTCTGGAAGGAATACACATCTTTTCATATTCTGTGGAAACAAAAATAGAAATCCTTTTCTCCAGTAACTTGTCCTTGAACTTAAATTTTGGAGTCAAAGCATATTTTAATTTAATTTATTATTTTACATGTCGATCCCAATTCCCTCACCCTCCCTCCCTCCTTCCCTCCTTCCCTCTCTTTTACCCTCTCTGCCCTCTCACCTGCACTCTAACAACCCTCCCCTCCCATCCCCCCACCCCAATTCCATATGTAGAGGAAAGCCATCCCTTTCTATGTTCAATGAGATATGTGGATGTTGTACTCTGCAACGGGGCCCTGATGTCAGTTTTCAGAAAGTGAACATCTATCTTGGCATCAACAATATATGTTTTCCTGTTATTTTTAACATCTATGGTAATTGAGTTCTGAGTTCCAATATTTTACGTCATTCAAGCTTAAAGCCCTAACTCTCTAGTTGATCTATTTCACCAATATTTAAATAATATCTTGATGACATTATAATATTGTTATGTGTGTAAAATCAGTTTGAGTTAGAGTTTAGGACATCAAAAAGACTTTAGACCATTTCCCAGAATTATAAATAGTTTATCCAGGCTAGAAATATGATATTTGTGAAGTAGTGTTGAAAATAATTCCCTTGAATGTGTAAAATAGGATAAGATTTTAGATGGCCTCCATCATGACATCAAGACATTTATTGTCAAGGGACTAGAGAGATGGCTCAGTAGTTAAAAGCACTAGTGATTACTGCAGAAAACCTGAGTTCTCCACACCCATATGATAGTTGATGACCAGCTGTAGGTACACAAATGGTGTAAAACACCATGTAGGCCAAATATTCATACACATAGATCCAAAAATAAATCTTTAAAAACAACACAGGGATTTTTTGGCATTTTTCTAAAATACCCACATGCATGCTTATTAAATGTGTTCTACATATTTCTACAAGCAACAGAGAACTACTATACATGTCTTCTGAATGTATTGGATAAATAAGACAATTCATGCAAAATCTTTAATTGTTGTAGACTAGGATAATAGTATATATTATGACAAGAAAGAAATAATGATTATAGACTTCATTAGAAGAGCTTTTTAAAAACCATTATCTTGTTCAATACCCAAAACTATCATCTATCAGAGTACTCATCCAATAATGTATGCAAAATTGAACTCAGAATATGATAGCATTTGAGAATTTGACAAATGATGAGGCAAATACATGATCACACTATGAAATAATAAGTGCTCTGTGTCTTATTTCTGAGGATTTGTAAACTTGGGAAAATACAATTCTTTACCTATGTTTCTCTTACTTGTCACATGTATTTATTTATCTTTCATGGACCAATATCTAGTAACTTTTAATATTTTACATAAAGAATTCTATAATACTAAGAGTGAGAGATTATATACTCAAGACAGTGAAGGATATAAGTAAAATGTGCTTAAATATTAAATGATTGAAGAGTTGGAAATGTAGGTCAATGTTTAAGACCACTTTACTCTTATATATACATGGTCTTGGTTCAATCCCAAGAATTCAAGTAGCAGTTTACAACAGAAAAAAGCTCCAGCTATGGTAGATATAATATTCTACATTGGTTTCAGTGGTCTCTTGTACTTAGATATATATACACACACACACATTCACACATCCACATACACATAAAAAATACAATGAATCTTTTCTAAATTTATTTGTTGCTCAGTACCAAATGAAGTACACATACCTCTGTTTGGAATTATAAAGACAAATAAGAAAATATTAAACCTTTCCTTTTTATAACAGGAAAAATTAATTCTAACCTTTTAGGTAGAAATTTAATTATTTTGGAGAAGAATTTATACAGTGTATTTGGGTTGTTTCTGTATTATCTTTTCTTCTACACAATTAAAGTTTTTTTATCAGAATGGTTCTGGTTATAATTTATGAAACTACTTAGCCCTGCACAATGTCGTGGCAGGTAAAGGTACTTTCCCTTAATCTTGGAGACTAGAATTTAAATCCTAGTACCCTATTGTAGAAAAGGAGAACCTAATCTTGTATGTTGTCCTCTGATCTACACATGGAAACCGTGATAAACACATGTGTTTATACAAAAAATAATGTAATTAAGTTTGTTATAGATTATTCCAGCATCAGAGGTAGCTCAAAATAGTAAGTCCATTTTAGCATATCATTTAAGTTAGAACTATGGACATTAAAAGTTAGTTTAGAGGTCCCACAATGTCAACAAGGAGTCATGTTCATTCTTTCTATTCTGTTATTCTTATAAATACTTACAATGTTTAAAAAATGGTTGCCATAACTCTAGAAAGCAGTGTCATATATTTGGTTCCATGCATTGCTTTTTATTAACATGAAAGAGCTACATGATATTCCTCTGAAAAGAGAAATTGATTTTATTTATTGGCATAGATTAGTGACAATGTAGTCACTGAGACGAAAGTGCGCACACACACAAACACTTTGGACACCCAGTAGGTGAACAAAATTGGAGTATGAGTTCCAATGAATAAGTAATGAATTGCTACTGGCTAGGCAAACTATAAGACAATGGACAGTATATTACATTTTACATTGTTTTATATGGGTTATGCGATATAGCTATTGATTCTGTTTCTGAAGAAAGACCTGAAGTTAGCATGGCATTTACATTTGCATCCTTATACCTGTCAGTCATGTATGAACATCTAAGCCAAAGGAAAAAAAATAAACTTCTTTAAAAATCTGAAGCTAAATATTCCATGTAAGTGAAAAGATATTTGTAGGCTTGGTGAAGAATGAAATGCAGCAAACCAATCCTAAATTCCCCAACCACCCATTGTTTTGAAGAAGAATAAACTCCCTGTGCTCAGATGATCACATAATAACCAATGTGAGCATTACCCAATTTCCTACTTGAGAGTAGAAATTAAATTTTTTTTCAAGGTATTTCATGAAAGTTAACATAATCTTCATTCAACTTAGCTTTATGAGAAATAGCAGAAACAATCATTTTCATTTGATCTCTCTGTGTTGCTTTATTTTTCAGAATATGGATTTCACTGATTCTCTATGGAATTGCTATTATTATTATCATCATCATCATCATTGTCATCACTTCCTAATATTTGTAATTATTCTGTTTTGACATCATTTTTATTTATTACTCTAGAAGGTAATTTTAAAAAGCTCTAAAAATGAAAAAAAAAATTTAGAATCACAAGAATGATAGGGTGGTCAGTCAATTAGAAAGGACAAAATAATCCCATATCCCTCAAGTAAAAGTAGTCGAATTCTTGTAGCTTAATCCAAATCCTTTAGTTTACAAGAAAGAGGTTATACATACAGGGACCACATGGATTCTTAAGTATTACACATTTAATTTGCCAAGTGTCTGAAGTAAGGGGTCAAAGGTCAGGTCTTCTTGAATACCAAGCACTTCATTCAGTTTCATTTTCTTGACAAAAATTTTCTTGTCTAATGCAAACATAAACCCAATGCAGAGTCACCTCAGCTCTCAGAAAAACTTCTACATTCCATGGAAGGGCAAAAGCTGCATAAATTTAACAGCCAATGAGAATATACATGGAAATGTCCATACCCATGTATTTACAATTTTTAAGTATGTAGGAAAAGGGAATGCATTTATTTCAAAACAACAAAAGTTAAATTATTTCTCATTTTTTTCTGTAAGTAGACCTCATATTGATATTTTCTTTGTAATTTTTTCACATAAATTGTAAATAAGATGTTTCACCATTAATAGTTATTAGGTTTAAGTTGTAAATATAATTTACCAACTATTTACTGTCATTTGCCAATTCAAAGAAGCTGGCCATTTTTAGGATGCTAATGGATTTATCTTAAAAGTTTTATTTTGTTTTGTTCTGACGTTTGGCTCTTTGAGACATGGTTTGAGTTGCACAGACTGGATTCCTTGGAATTCTTCCTCATTCTCACAAATGCAGGATTTTTCAGCTTTATGATACCACTCCTGGCTCTACTTGAGGTTTTCCTAAATATTAAAACTCTAGCTCCTGAAATGTATGCGACTGATGCTTATTTAGATGCAGGTATCACAGAATAAATCCTGTCCTAGAATTAACAAAAGTCATCTTGCACAAAGAGGTTGAGAATTAAATTTTATTGTTGTTATCATGTACTTTTATGATCTAGTCAATATCATAAAAGAGCTAGTTATCCACACTACTCTAACAAGATTTCTGAGATGCAATGCTATTTATGGAACAGACAAAATAAACTCTAGAGTACTTAAGGCAAAGCAAGAGCATGTTTAATTAACATAGCTATGTTTTTCACCATAAATTATTATACCTAGGTTCATGGTGGCAATAATTTCCATTTAAACACATGAAATGGCTTAATTAATGAAAATTATTTTATGTGTAATCTATTTGAAAATCAATTAATTTTAGAACAAATAGTAAAATCTATCTCCAAAGAAGTACCACCTTCAGAAAATTTCACATTTAAGTTGTTGATTTATTCCACCATTTATATAAATGTCATCATGAAGGCTATAAGCTATATTACCATTCCTTTTGTGAAGGAACCATTGCTAAGGATTATGATAAAAAATAAAAAAAAATAATTTTGTTCTATAGTGCATATATGAAAATCTACACATTGTCAAATAACCATACCCTGCTCTAAAAAGAATAGCTTGTGTTCTGGCCAAAATCAAAAAAATAAATTATTATTAATTGCTGACCTTCTTCAATATTTAGATCTCAGACAAAGCATTGTATTTATTGTGCTGACTTGGAACTTCTTTGCTAAACTGATTTTGAAGGCAGAAGAAAGAAGAACTGCTCTTTTCATTTCCCCACAGATTCAGATTTATTTTTATTTATTTATTTATTTATTTATTTTTACTCTGCTTAGTTTAGTTTGAGCCTGAGGTTCTTTTTCAATCCCATCACTACTAACTCTCGGTTCCAATGTATTGGGTACTTTCGTTTACTTGGGTATGTCTAAATAACAGTTTATAGAAGCACTAATTACTTTTGATAATTTGTAGATAATCATTTACTTACAAGGGGGCAGGTACTTATGTTTAGTTCAGAAAATGAAAAATATAGAAGCCCAATTAAATAATGACTTCCTGTATGGGGAAGAGAATAAACACACACATTTACAAACAACAAATAGAAGGATCAGCATTTTTTAATGGGTTCCCTCTCTTTGGCTCCATGGAGAGAAAGTATTTCAGTCAGATATTACCAGCACTGAAATCATTATCCAGTCTACGGGCAGATGGCCTGCTGATAATTGTTTATAGGGACAGATGGCAGTTACTTGTACCCTCTTTCTGGTTTCTGTGTTTTTAAAGCTCAGCAGTTGTAATGTGAGCCTTCATAGAACCATAAAATACAAACCAATTTAAATAACTCTGAACCAGGATTTTGACTGATGTGCTTAAAAGAAATAGTCACAGTTGAAAATCCATCTGCATAAATGAGAGGTGTATAGCTCTTCAGGTTATAATTTATAAGAATATCAGGCTAATTCATGCAAGATCTACATACAGACATTTAAAATTACATAAATACAACAAACATTTGAATCCAATCAAATGATGTTTATCCTTCACTGAGCAAAGGCAAACTGCAAAGTTTTAGTATACATTCAGTAATCAAATACCAGTAAATGTTAGGCATTTGGTTAGAGCTCCTGAGAGATAGAAAGGCAATGCTAGGGTTTGGGCTTGCACTGTCCTTAGCTGACAATCTAATGAGATATGAACAGATATACACACACATACATAGCTCACTGCAGTATGGGGGAATGGTGCCAAATTCCAAATAAGTGATACATAATAGAACTTGAAATAGTAAATATGATTATGACTGTGAATGTGATCACTTGCTGAGAATGGGTAAGCATAAATGATTGTGAGATATTTTGTTGATGGAAAGAGTGGTACGAGCAAACACTTAGATCATAAAGCATAGACAGTATTCTTTATCTTATTTGTATAACCTTTCATGGTGGGATAATAAAAACCACTATGCAGTGTAATTATATTATTAACATAAAATAATTTAAAAGGAGAGTAGATTATCCTGAATATCAGTAGCATGAATGGTGGACTACTGATTTAAAGCATTCTCTTAAAAGTCATTGGGAAGATCTTGGAAATGTAGAAGATTTTTGTCTGGTAGTTATGTAGAATAGATTGGAAGAGAGAACTCATTCAGAGTATTATATAAATAATAATTATTAAAAATGATAATTCTCTAAAATAGTGTAGAAAGGAAAAGAAAAGAAAAGTAACAGTCATTGTGAAGGGACAGTCAGCAGACTGACATGATTGTCATATTATGTGAGTAGATGAAAATCATGGGTAGGGAATATCAAAAGAAATATTTATAGCTAAAATAGTTTTAAAAGTTAATTTTCTCCTTATTCATAAGAATTAGAAAGCCATAGAGGAAAGATGGGAGTCATGCAATCAAACTGGCATTTGAAATATTATTGAAATATCAAAGTGGAAATGATCTGATGGTGTTTGGTAACGTGAAAAGAAACCATAACAAGGGGCATATATTGTGCAGTAATACTTGAAATGATAAAAACAGATTAGATTGCTTAAGGAGAGATGTACAAAGGAAATGATGATGTAATGGAAACTAAAGCTTTTGAGAAATATCTACATTTTAACCTTGATAGTTAAATTTATTTGTATCTGGGTTGTGTGTGTGTGTGTGTGTGTGTGTGTGTGTGTGTGTGTGTTACATATCCATTTGATATTTGTAGGTATAAGGTGGTATTTCTGTCTCCATAATGAAACAAATACAATAGGCACAATCTTGCACAAATCACTTCCTATTATAAGTAGGTTTTTCCACTGCTCTGGTCCCACCACTGAGCCAGTCCAAAATAATACACAGACTCTGCTTTTGACATAAAGCTGTAGGCCAGTTACTAGTTTCTTATCGGCTAGCTCTGTCTTAAATATTAACCCATTTATATTAATCTAAATATTTCCATTTGGCCTTTTCTTACCAGAGAGAGGGGCTGGCATTCTGCTCTCCATCCTCCATCTTGCAACTCCTCCCTACTACTTCTCCCCTCCTAGTCTCCTAGCCCCCATCTTGCTTTCCTATTGGCCAACTGTGCTTTATTCATTAACCAATACAAGAATGATATTTACAGAATGACATCTCCCATCATCTCCTCTTTTCTGTCTAAAATAAAAAGAAGGGTTTTAACCTTAACAAAGCGAAATATATCACACAACAGTCATCAAGTAAGAATCACAGTTAACAATATTTACTACATTAACTTTTCATAAGATTTAAAGAAAATATTCTATCATCTATCCTATCTTTGTGAGTCTAAAGTCTTATATGCAACTTATCTTTAATTTTAACTAAGGAAATTTATAAGCATAACTATCTGTCTTCAACTCCAACAAAGACAAATATATATATATATATATATATATATATATTCTAGAATCGACAGAGACCACTTACTGCTTGGTCAGTCACCCGAAGTTCTTCGCTAATCTTCCATCTTCAGCCTATAGCAGGAAACTTTAAACTGTCTACCTGTGTTGGCAGTTTGTCAGTCACTTTTCTTTGTGTCCTGCAGAATGTCAGCAGACCCTTACATGAAGCAGGAATCCTGTAGCAATGTCCATCTTGTATCAGCGGTCACTTTCCCATGGGTCCTGCATGTCCAGTTTATATAGCAGAAATTCAAACAGTCTAGACAAGAGCAGTATCTTGCCCAAATGGCTAGTTTTGCCATATTGGAAGTAAACTCCATAACAAGTTTCTTTGATGTCCTTTCTGATGCAAGTAGTATTGTCAGAAGCAGTTATGTCTAACTGTTAAGAAAAACCCTAAACCATTTTAACTGCTTTATTCTGTAGGTGTTTGAATGATTTGAAGATTGCCTATCCATCTCAAATACATCCCTGTGTATCTTGAAAACCTAACTAACCTAACTTTAAGTTTTGACTATAATAGGTAATTTTCTATAATCTGTAATACATTGTACATTACATGTCTAAATGAGCTATATAAACACAATAATTAAACAGGAGGAGAAATATACATATCGCAAAATTGATCTTAAATTTGTATCAATAAATGAAAATCCATTCCAAAACAAAGTATTTATTTATATACATATTGCAAAATTGATCTTAAATTTGTATCAATAAATGAAAATCCATTCCAAAACAAAGTATTTATATCTATACAGTAATCTCTTTTTTTAAAGAAGTGGTTGTGATCATTAACCATTTATAACTAAGCCCATTTAAATGAAAACAAACATTTATAGACAATATTTGGGATTTGGATGTCGTTCTTTCCAAACTGCTTCCTGCTGGTAGGGGGGCACTGTCATGGGGATCTTAAGAAGATGGAGAAATCCTGGCTGTAGTCTGCAAGGCTGGCTTATCCAAACTGTTTTGAATGCTGGATCACCTGGGACGCTGTTTCAGGGGGTCTTGCTTGATCTAACCATGTTAGTCTGGAAGAAATCCACAGCTTTTCATTTTCTATGGAAACAAAAATAGAGATCCTTTTCCCCAGTAACCTGTCCTTAGACTTCAATTTTTGAGTCAAAACATTTTTAAAATATATAACAGTCAAACAAGAAAAAGATAACAGAACAGCATATAGTATCCACACTCTTTTTGTGCTTCCCATCTTTAAGTGACTTTTTTATTACTTTATTTCTTTTATTTTTTCATTTTTTGAGACAGGGTTTCTCTGTGTAACTTTTATCTGTCCTGGAATTAACTCTCTATATACCAGGTTTACTTTGAAATCACAGAGATCTACTTTCCTCTGTCTCCCAAGTACTGGGATTAAAGGCATGTGCCACCACACCCAGCTACTCTATCTTTTTATTATTCTTTTTTAAACAATTTTATCCTGTTTCTTTTTCTCTTTCAAGCCTATGTATATTTTAAAACACACTATAAACCTTTAGTGGTTTTTCTTAATCTGGATCTATCTTTACTGTAAGTCTTTATCTTTTTGTGGCCATGAGTATTTATCTGTTAAACAACAACATTGCTAAAATGAAAGCCACAGCTGTATTAGCCATGCTCACAGCCTTGCTCTACGACGTCATCCAGCACCATGTTGCATATTTAAGAGTATATGGGAAAAACAAGTCAGACTTGATGGGCTTTAATAAAAAAGAAGAGGATACAAAGTAATGTGGGCAAGAAAAGTAATTTTTGATCTGTAGGCAAAAGATGGGTTAATATGACAAAAAAACATTGTACTAAATGAACAAAGAACTAACAGAAATGCAAATAAATATAACAGTTAAAGGTAGGGTAAAAATTGTCTATGGAAACATTACTTAAAATTTTATGACCATGTGAAAAATTTTATAATAAGCTGTTGGAAATGCTGATAAAAAAAACAAAACCAAAAAAAAAAAAAAAAACAGCATGAATGTAACCAAAAGAATGAAGCATTATATTAATAGAAATATTTCTTTCAGTTGAGGGAAGTATATACTACATCAAAACAGGAGCTCTGGCAGTATTATAGGAAGAAACTTCAATTTGCTGTAGATAAAATTGCCTTTAAATGTCTTAGGCTAGCTGCTTTTCATAAGATTTTGGAAGGGAAAGAAAGACTCCAAGAACATGTCTTCCAATATACTGAAATCTATATTTTAATATCATGTGCAATTCATTGTTACTTCGGTATACTTTATTATTCAGGACAAAAATTTGAGTAGATAAAATTTTTCCATTTTCAAAGCTTTTCTCATTTCAATCACAATTTTCTGATTTATTGTGTCATGTGAAAAGTATGGCTTAATTTCCATGTGCAAAGTATAGGTTAGCTTCCATAAACGGTTTATTTTTTATATATTTTTGTGGATCACTGTTTTGTAGACTATAAGAGACAATTATTTGAACTCTTAGAAATACCTAAACATTATCGTATTTTTGTCTGCGAAAAATCAAATTTCATTTGTATATATATTCAGAATTGGTACTGTCCAAACCTGTTGTAGATTTAGTTAAAAAGGAGAAAACTTTTTTGAAAAATGTCTATCATGCAGTTTTGATGCCAGGTTAATATGAATCTGGGAAATGACAGACTGATGGATATTTATTTGGGGAGAAATCACACTACAGCAGAAACAGATGAATACCACAGATTTACATCCCAAGAATGCTTCTGGATGCTCTGTGTCTCTGACAAAGAAGTACCCCAGACATAATCCCCCTAGTTCACTTTACACCTGTTCCCACACCCCAATGGTCATGGTCAGTGCAACACATGTGGGTGGGTGGATATCTCACTACAATTCCCCTTTTAGTTTAAAGAAAAGATTTAGGCTTGATACAAAACTATATAAAAAGAAAGTATCTATCAAGTATGCTGTAGGAAAAGGGAAAATTAAGAACAAGTGAGGCCTATTGTCAGTGAGATAACAAGAGTAAATGGCAAGAACTACATATGCATTCCAAGGGTGAAGGCATAACAGAAGTCACTTTAGAGTTGTGCTAAACTTGAAAGTTTAAGTTTTGTACCTAATATTTATATCTAGGAAGAGGGAGTAATAATTGTGACAGTCTAATCTTCAACCTCATCAAAGACCTGAGAAAGAAGATAACAATACTAGGGTAGGTAGGAAGTGTAGGTGAGCAGCTTCCTAAAGGTGCAAGAGAGACTGAAACAGCAGGCTACCTGGACAGTCACAGCTTTAATTTTAGCAATGTTGTTGTTTAGCAGATAAAAGATTCCTGGCCAGAGAAAGATAAAGATTTACAATAAAGACAGATTAAGATTAAAAAAAAAATCCTCCAAAGTTTTATAGTGTATTTTAAAATGTACATAGGCTTGGGAGAGAAAAAGAAACAGGATAAAGTGATTAAAAAAAGAGAGAGTATCTGGGTGTGGTGACACATGCCTTTAATCACATCACTCAAGAGTCAGGGGCTAGCAAATATCTGTGATTTCAAAGTGAATGTGGTACACAGAGTGAATTACAGGGCAGGCAAAAGTTACATAGAGAAACCCTGTCTCAAAAAATTAAAACATAGAAGTAAAAGAAAGAGAATAATAAAAAAGCCACCTAAGGATAGAAAGTACACAGAGAGTCTGGATACTGTATTATATTGTGTTGTCTTTTAATTGCTTGATTGCTAGGGAACAATAACTGCTAAAATACACTTGATTATAAGTGCTGCGAAATAAATCCAACTTATATATTTTACAAATGCTTTGAGTTCAAAATTTAAGTCTAAGGATAGACTACTGGGGAAAAAATTTCTATTATGTTTCCATAGAAAATGAAAACCTGTGGATTCCTTGATCAAGCAAGACCACCTGAAACAGTGTCCCAGATGATCTAACATTCAAAACATATGGGACAAGGCACAGAGTCCAGCTAGGATTTCTGCATCTTCTTAGGATTCCCATGGTATTACAGCATCCCCAACCAGCAGGAAGCAGTTTAGAAAGAATGATGCCCAAACTCCCAAATATTGTCTATACATATTTTTTTCATCTAAATGGGGTAGGTTATAAATAATTAAAGCAAACAACCAATCTCTTTTTAAAGGCAAAAAGAGGATTATGGTATAGAAATTAATACTTTGTTTTGGAATGGATTTTCACTTACTGATACAAATTTCAGGTCAATTTTATGAGTTGTATATTTCTTGTCTTGTATATGTATTTTGTTTGTATAGCTCATTTAGAAATGTAATGTATAATTAAGTATAAATTAGGTACAATTAAGTCAAAATTTATAGTAAGTTTGTTAGGTTTTAATAGATATGCAGAGATATGTTTCAAATGGACAGGCATTATACAAACCTTTCAAAGATCTACAGAATATAGCATTTAAAATGATTTAGGGTTTTTATTGACAGTGAAACATAACTGCTCCTGGCAATATGACCTGCATCACAAAGGAAGATGAATAACAAAGACACTCATTATGGAGTGTACTCCCAATATGCCAAGAATAGCCATTTGGGCGAGAAACTGCTCTTGTCTGGACTAGTTGACTTTATGCTGTATAAACTGGACATGTAGGACCCACAGGAAAGTGACTGCTGATACAAGATGGACATTACTACAGGATCCATGCTTCATAGAAGAGTCTTCCAGATATTCTGCAGGACACAGAGAAAAGTGACTGACTGACACACCACTAATACAGGTGGACAGTTCAATAGAGCATATATCTACTCTGAATTGGGATCAAAGTTCTGTAATTCAGTGAATGTGGTGGGAAACTCAAACCTTCCTACACCCTTCATACAAAGCACTAAAACTCTCCTTTTTTAAAGGTATAAATATTTTGGTAGAACCTAACATCTTACTTGTGTACATGCTCTTATGAAGACTTAACCTGGACAGAAGAGATGCTTCTACAGACACTGCCTGCAATACCAAAATGAGGCTTATGAATCATTAAAGAAAGATAAAATGAGATTACCAGAATGGGAATATTAATATGTATTTTTGAACTATTGATCTGCATTATATAACTGACTTGAGCCATGACTAAATTTTGAAAATTGTTTTGATTCCTATTGGCATATGAATAATCTGTTAACCACTGTAATCCATGCTGGTGCTTCCTGGAACTACAATAAATGGCAGAATTAGCTAAGTCTACTGTAACAAACTGGTACTAAATAACATTGGGGTAGATAACAATATGCTATTACTGTGTACACTAAACAGAATAACGTGTTTCCTATCATTTTTGGTGGACCAGTTTTATATGTACTATTAAAGGATATATTCACTCAGTAGTTTTCAATATCAATTAAACTTACATTTTAAAATAATAATATATTTATATGCCCCTTGGGAAAGAGTCATATAACACATGTATATACCTGATTGTGTCTTTTATATTGAGTCATGGCTAAAAACTTTCCATGTGTATAAATTAACATGCCTTGTTCTAGTTCCTCTGCTTAATTCTTCACCGAGACCCAGCAGTGTTAGTTCTATACAGGTTTACTGTCAATATTTTGTTTCTAATTCTATGTTTACCTACATGGACTCTTTCTCTCTATAGTATCATTGCTTTTTCTTCCATCTTCTCAGTCAATTCTTATTTTTTGTAGTACATATTGATATGCCTCCTTCAAGAGCTATTCCTTGACTTTTATACCCTCCATACATACTGTTTCCTCTATATGAAATTTGCTTTAACTTTGCCCTGATTCTTTGGCAGATTTCTGTGATTCATGACACATTTTTTTTTCTACCTCAGGAAAAACAATCTATTTCTCTAAGAATTAGATTATTGGTTATTTTGGAGTATAATATAAAATTTTTGAATTCCCCTATCACTTTCTTCCTAAATTCTAGTTAAATTTCACTGTGGTCAGTGAACATGTTCAGTGTGTGTTTGGTTATTTCATATTTGTTAGGACTTGCTTTATTCCCTGGCATATGGTCTACTTTGGTAAACATTATTCTTGCACTTGGAAATAATGCATGTGCTACAGAATTCAATTCAATGTCTATAAATGTCAATTAGGTTATTTTTCTTAACTGTTGTAGCAGATGCCATCAAGGTCTCATATATATTGGGAGGATATGATCATGTGTTCTGCCTTACTGGCAATCTGAAGTAATCTTTTATTTGATAGCATTTCAGAGTGATGGAAGATCATGTTGCTCATATCACATGAACAACTAGAATGGCTGTGGAATATATACTTAAGGAGCAGTCCTTATATCATGCCCTTTGGAAGTACATGTATAAGTGTTCTTGGTATATTCTCTCTCCTTTATCCTTTGGATTGACATTTCATTTATTTATGTGAAAACTGTGACACACATGTGAGACACGTCAACTTGGAGTTGATGTGTTCTTCAACCATGTGTATTCCAGAAAACAGTTTACACCATCAGGACTGGGGGCAAGTATTTTTATCCACTGAACCATTTCCTTGGCCCAAGAATTTCAATTGTTTTGTTGATGTCGATTCGAGACAAGGTATTGATATACAACCTTAGAGGTCCCAGAAATTTCTCTGTAGACCTGGCTAGCCTCATCATCTCTGAAATCCACCTTACTCTACCACTTGAGTACTGAGATTAAAGGAACATATATCAACATGCCTTGGAAATTGTAGTAGTTTAAGGTTTCATCTTACAGATGGATCACAATAATAATCTCCATTCTTGTAGTAGCAAACAGTAGTAGCTAAAGCTAAGTGTCTTCCATTAATTTAGTCCTTTTCACTAAACATAATTTTATCTTTATTTTCTGAAAAATAAGTAGCATAAATATGCAAACTATATAATTGAGGACACGTATACTTGTAACTATTGTTTAATATTGACTTGTAATTATGCTTTGATGATATTTGTTACATTACCATTTTTCTTTTAAATTGTCTTACTTCACTGTTTCTGATACTAAAAAAAGAAAATGAACTTGCTCTGGGCTAGTGTACAAATGATGTAATTTTTCACCCTCTTAAATTTTATATTTCTTTATAGTTACTATATCTCTAGTAAGCAGCATTTGCATTTTATTTTCATTTTTATTCTGACAGCATTTGTCTGCAACTAAAGTCTTTAGTCATGGTAATTTAATATGCCTGTCTTGTCTGCAGTCTCCTTATGCTCCTTTAAATTATTTTAGATTAATTAAGTGACTTTATTCTATTAATTTTTATAACATTAACAGTAAATAATTCTTGATTTATTTAATGGTTATCACAAACATTATAACTTGAATTCTTTTCTCATTAATGTGAAATATGTGAAGGAGTACATTTGCTAGTTCTTAAACGATGCAACAGAATAGCAAAACTCAATGCAACAGCAAGAATGCTAGAATGAATACAGGAAAAGGGAATCCTCATTCACTATTAATGGGATTACCATGTTAATTGGGGTGGATAGTTCTCAAAAAAGTAAAAATAAATCTACCACATGACCTCTTCTATGGCATATGCACAAGGGATCCAATATTGTACTCCATGAATTCTTGTTCAGACATGTTCATTGCTGCTTAATTCACAATAGCTATGAAATTAAAACAACTTAAATGTCCTATAACTGACAAATGAACACTGAAAATATTGTAAATACATACTACATTATAGTATTCAACAGTAAATAGCAATGAAATCAAGACCTTTACAGGTAAATTTAACATATTATGTGAGATAACTCAGACTCATAAGGACAAACATTATATGTTCTTTTATATTAGAGGTACCTAGCTCCAAATCTTCAGAAGTGAATACATAGACTATAGCAACTACAGAAACAAGGAAATTAACATGGGACATTTGCCATCATAGGATATTTGGGGAACAATAGAGAGGGAAGTTATAGAGAACAAGTAATCTGATCATGGAAATAGGAAAAGGGGCTTCCTTAGGGAAAGATAAAGAGGTTAATATAGAAGAAATTGGGAAGACAATAAAGAGGAAAGGTAGGATACAAGTGATCTGATATAAAAATGGGAAAGTGGGGGCCACTTTGGGAAGGGGAGAAAGATGAATATGGAATAAGTGAGTCAAATATCAATAAGGATATCTGAAAAAAGGTGCAAGGCATCATAACTGCAGATATTTTTGACCACTGTATATTGCGGTAAATAAGGATCTGCGTAAACAAATAGGCTGAATAGATGTTTATTCAGGGAGAAATAACTTACAACCTAGATAGATGAACACCAGGAAATTCAACCCGATCCTCTCCTGTCCGAGTCATGCCAGAAAGAGAGCGCCTTCCACAGGTCACTTCAGCCCATGGCTCCACCCCCCAATGGGCGTGGTCAGTGTCACAGAAGGACTATCTCACTACAATTCCCCTTTTAGTCTAAAGAAAAGATTTAGGCTTAATACAAAACTTTATACAAAACAGTGAATAACAAGTGTGTTCCAAGAAAAGGAAAATCGAGAACAAAATAACCTACATATCTAGTCCTAGGGTGAGGGCATAATGGAGTTTACAATAGAGTTGTCTTAAGCTGGAAAACGTAAGTCTAGTACCTAATATATCTAACTAGGAAGAGAGAATAATAGTTGTGATAGTTTAATCTTCAACCTCATCAAGACCTGAGAAGGAAATTAACAATACTAGAGTAGACAGGAAATGTGGATGGACAACTTCCAAAAGGTGCAGCAAGGACAGAAACAGCAAGCCACCTGAACAGTCACCCTAGGTCTCACAGTGACATTGGTACACCCAGATTTGGCTAAGGCCAAGAGAACTTGACAGACCACAACAACAGCAGGGAAATAGAATGGCTGTCTTACCCTGACTTGGCAAGGTCAAGCAGTCTTCTATATTTGTCTCCTGCAAGCACATAGGACTGCATGTCCAAATCAGTGGTCAAGTAGGGGGCAATTCTATGCCCAACAGGCCATTAGCTGAGGCAAGATTGAACTCCAGCAGGAGCAACAACAGTGTCCAACATATTTTCGGGAAAATGCACGGTGCTGTCAGGAGCAACAGTGTCTCATGTCAATGGAGTACTAATATAAAAACATTTAAATGCCATGTTCTGCATGTCTATGAAGTGATTGAAGATTAAGCATCTATATCTGACTAATCTCATAGGTACAGGAAATGTGAGTGAAGATAATCTGTAATACTCGGGAACTTAGCTAAAAAGACTGATTAAAACTTTCCTGAGTAAAGCAGGAACAAATACTTAAACAATATAATTATTTATATATACATACATGTAAATCCCTAAAATAGAGGTAGAGTATAAGTGTCAAGACAAGAGGTAGAACTATAAAGGGCAGCAAGATAAATATCCCAAATTGTATCAATATACAAAATGTCTTGAATACAAGAAAAGTATACATACATAGAATATGGTAAAAAATAATGTGCATAAAACATTGTAAGTGGAAATATTTAACACAATATAACAAAACATAAACTTAATTTTACATAGCTTACCACATAAGAATACACAACAATGTAAGCTGTAAAATACTATTTCATTCTCACTCAAATTCTCAAGAAAATAGGCTAATCTACCTATATCCCATCTAAACCATAACTTTACCAACCATTTTAGTTGTATATCTCAACTTGTGGTAGTTACGCCTGGAGGTGTGTCACCAAATAGCGCCTAGCCGCCGAGGCTCGTCTGATCCTGGTTCCTGTAAAATAGTTCTTAACAAACTATGACAAGCAGAATTTTGTTAAAAGGGGACTTTTGGAGTTACTTGTAACACAAGATGAAAGGCATGCAAGCCGGGCTGGTGCCGCCGGGCGGGTGCTGCCGAGCTGCTCTGTGCAAATGTAAAGTCCCATGGGAAATGGGCAAAAAATGTTAAGCGTAAGTGCCTTCTCAGGTCTGCTTTAGCGGCAAAGATCTCCTTTGCAGTAAGGAAGAGGCAAATGTCCCAAAGCTGTGGTGAGTCCACCTGGTTAAACCCTGCCAGTTGGGGAAGGTGGGGGGGGGGGCGGCTTCTGCCGCCTGGGGGCAAAACCCAGGTAAATCCCACTTCTGACACCAGATATTGCGGTAAATAAGGATCAGGATAAACAAATAGGCCGAATAGATGTGTATTCAGGGAGAAATAACTTACAACCTAGACAGATGAACACCAGGAAATTCAACCTGATCCTCTCCTGTCCGAGTCATGCCAGAAAGAGAGCGCCTTCCTGGCCCCCTCTGACCTCCTTCCACAGGTCACTTCAGCCCATGGCTCCACCCCCCAATGGGCGTGGTCAGTGTCACAGGACTATCTCACTACAATTGTATAATTTAAAAAATCAACTCTAAACAAAAATCTAATAAGTATGCACATTCATGGAAATTAACCAATTTATTATTGATTGACAAATAAGTAAAATAAGAAAGCAAGAAAGTTTATTCCTGAAGCTAAGTGGAAGGGAAAAGGCCACCAAAAACAATTCTATGGCATATTAGATACAGTTCTATGAAGGGATTTTATAGCCCTAGGACTTACACTAATAACAGAAAAGAAAATGAATGATTTCATGATGCAACTCAAGAATTTGAAAAACAAAAACAAAAACAAAAAACTACAAGAACAAAACAAATGAAAACACAGTAGATGGTAATAAGTAAGAAAAATTCAAATCAAGAACTAATGAAATATAAACAAGAATAAAACATAGAATAATAAATCTGAACCTTATTTGTTTGAAAAGATATGATAGACAGACCCTAAACATAATAGTAGGCACAAAATAACAGAATCAGATATGAACAGAAAAGTTTTACAAAAGAAAGTAAAGAAATGGAGAATTTTCTATTCAGTTCTCTACCCCACTTTTTAATAAGGTTATTTGGTGTTTTGGTGACTAGTTTCTTGATTTTATTTTTGTATATTTTAGAAATCAGCCTTCTGTCAGATGTGGGGTTGGTGAAGACCTTTACCCATTCTGTAGACTGCCATTTGGTCTTATTGAATGTGTCCTTTGACTTACAGAAACTTCTCAGTTTGAGGTGGTCCAATTTATTAATTGTCGATCTTAGTGTCTGTACTACTGCTCTTTTGTTCAGGAAGGTGAATAATCCACCAATTTGTACAAGGGTACCTCCCACCTTTCTCTTGTAAGAGTTTCACTGTGGCTGGATTTATGTTGAGGTCTTTGATCCATTTGGACTTAAGTTTTGTGCATGGCGATAGATATGGGTCTAATTGCAGTCTTCTCTGCACCATCATCCAGTTGTGCCAGCACCATTTGTTGAAGATGCTTTCCTCCTTCCAATGTATAATTTTAGCTGTTTGGTCAAAAATCAGGTGTTTTTAAATGTGTGGGTAAATATCAGGATTTTCAATTCCATTGCATTGGTCCAACTGTCTATTTTTTGCCAATACCAAGCTGTTTTCAGGACTATTGCTCTATAGTAGAGCTTGAAGTTGGGATTGGTAATGCTTCCTAAAGGTCCTTTATTGTCCAGGGTTGTCTTGGCTATCCTGGGTCTTTTGTTTCTCCATATAAAGTTGAGTATTATTCTTTAAAGGTCTATGAATAATTGTACTGGGGTTTTGATAGAAATGGCATGGAATCTATAGATTGCTTTTGGCAAGATTGCCATTTTTACTATGTTTATCCTACCTATCCAAGAGCATGGGAAATATATCCATTTTCTGGTATCTTCTTTAAATTCTTTCTTTAAAGACACAAAGTTCTTGTATTATAGGTCTTCCACTTGTTTGGTAAGCATTACCCCAAGATACTTTATGTTGTTTTTTATGGCTGTTATAAATGGTGATGTTTCTCTAATTTCAATCTCAGCCGCTTTACCATCTGTACATAAATGTCTGAAACACACTTAAGAAAATGCTCAAGTCCAAATGGATCAAAGACCTCAATATATATCCAGCCATACTGAACCTTTTAGAAAAGAGAGTGGGAGGTACCCTACAACAAATTTTTACAGGAGACTGTTTCCTGAACATAACTCCAGTAGCCCAGGCACTGACATCAACAATTAATAAATGGGACCTACTGAAACTGAGAAGCTTCTGTAAGGCAAAGGACACAGTTAACAAGACCATGTGGCAGCCCACAGACTGAGAAAAGATCTTGACCAACCTTCATCTGACAGAGGGCTTATCAAAAAAATATAAAAAGGACATAAGAAACTCATCAACAAAGCACCAATTAAACCTATTAAAAAATGGGGAACAGAACTGAAGAGAAAATTCTCAATAGAGGAAACCAAAAGGATGAAAGATACAATCTTTCTCCTATAAGAATGGCTAAATTTAGAAACACCAATGACAGTTTATATAGTAAAGGATATAGAGAAAGGGGAACAGTCCCCCACTATTGTAGGAATGCAAACTTGTACAGATATTTTGTAGATCAGTATGGCAGTTCCTCCGGC